>NC_042981.1:35224304-35238020 GCF_901001165.1 Salmo trutta
TCGGCTGATTTAGCCTCTCAAACCAATCGCAGCATGTGACGACAGAATTGAAGCAAATCATACAGTCCGTCCAGGTTGATGTCAAGATTTTAATTTGGTATCGTCGCACAGTGTGACGTGATAACCGTAAAAGACTGAATCCGATGTACAGTAGCCTGCATTCCCATGGCTTTCTCCCACGTTCTTGCTTCTGTCTACCCCATCTAACCCTGTCGCCCCCTGCCTCCTTTCTGCCCTCTCCCCCTGTCCCTACCCCTCTGATGATTCCCTCTTCTTCTACTGGACTGCTACCTTACCCTTCTTCCCCCAGCCTCCCCCAAGACCTCACACCTCCATGACAGTGTGGAGATGACATAAATGAGTCATGGCATCACAGCCTGCATCATGACAGGTCAATGATCACCTTGCCTCCCCAGACTGGCCGTGCCTTCCAAATGGCCATTGTGTTTTAAAGAGACCTGCTTCTAAAGCTCTGAGTGCCAAGGCAGTTCTCTCTCTCTCTCTGTGTGTGTCTGTGTGTGTAAAAGACTAAAGGCGTGAAAATAAGAGAGAGGAGAGATAAAGGAGAGAGAGAGAGAGAGATAAAGGAGAGAGAGAGAGAGAGAGAGAGAGAGAGAGAGAGATAAAGGAGAGAGAGAGAGAGAGAAATGACAAAGAATATTTAGATAGAGCTCCTCTCCTCTGTGCTGCGCACACACATTCCGCAAAATGTAGGTCAGGCAGCCCCAGTCACTCTTAAAAACTGAAGGCTATTTTAGGCTTGCGTGTGTGCCTGTGTGTACGTGTGTGCCTGTGTGTACGTGTGTGCCTGTGTGTACGTGTGTGCCTGTGTGTACGTGTGTGCCTGTGTGTACGCGTGTGCCTGTGTGTACGCGTGTGCCTGTGTGTGTGTGTCTCGTGCACAGTCTCCCTAAGCCTATCTCTCTGCTGTGGACTTTCATTGCAAATGGTTTTCACAGTCACCACATAGCAGGCTATATACAACTGCTATTTACAGACCACATACCCTGGCTCTGATAAATATCACTTTTGAAAAGGGCTAAGTCCGCCCTCCCCCCCACCTCTATGGGTTATGAAATAACAGCAATTACACAAACACACCATCACTCACTCCAAAAAGTGTGTGTGTGCGGCGTTAGTGCATATGTGTGTGTTTGTGTGTTGATTTGTAATGAATGGCTACAGCCCAGCCTGTCTGTCTGGGCTGTAGTCAGCGCTGCTACTGCCTTGCTGAGGTCACTCTGTCGCTGTCCTTGGTGCTGAAAGAGTAGCACACACTAACCATAATGAATACCATCTCTGCTGTAGGAATGGATTACTAAAACACACACACACACACGATCCCGTAGAGAGAAGTAGGCCAAGGCATTGGGATGTGGGAAGCTACAACACGACACGTCAGGGCTCTGATTTCATCCTCTGTCCCAAATCAAGGCCTTAATCAGACCAATCAGAGAGCAGGGCCAGCGGCACTCAGTGTCTGATTAGAGAACTGGGGGGACAGAGAGGAGAGAGGTGAGTGTGTAGAGAGAAGGGAGAGAGGAGAGAGAAAAGAAGAGAGGGAGACTGAGTTGAGGGAAAAGTAAAGGTTTGAGGGAGGAAGGAACTTTTCATTGTTTTTTTGTAGGAGGGGGATGTAACTCTGAAACTAAAGCTGAACGCTGATTGTAGATGTCCCCTTCCCAGGGAAGCAGAGAGAAGTCTTTTGGGTATATGCTTTAGGGTTTTTGCTATTTTTCAACTACAAAAGGAGACAGAGAAGAGAGAGAGGAAGAGAGAGGATGAGATAGGAAAGAGAGAGCAGGAAACAGAATGAGAACCCCCAGTGGTTCAAAGGAAAACTGTGAAAACCCACTACATGAAAACACACACACACACACAAACACACCCCGACGCCCCTATCTCCCTAGCAGTATTCTGGCTATTGTAAGCTTTACTGTAGAGATGTGGTAGTGCCTGTGACTGCAGCTCTGGCTGTGACTGGCTATTTGGACTGTATGGAAGTGTGTGTGTGTGTGTGTGTGTGTGTTGTGTGTGTGTGTGTGTGTGTGTGTGTGTGTGTGTGTGTGTGTGTGTGTGTGTGTGTGTGTGTGTGTGTGTGTGTGTGTGTGTGTGAGAGAGAGTGTGTGTGTACATGTGTGTGGGTCTGATTATAAGCAACATGGCAGTCTCCCTGAGGAGGGCTTCATTCATCACTGCTGCATCATGTACACTTTCTCTGCTATCTCCCCACGTTTGTGTGGGGAGCAATGGAGGGAAATGTTGTGACCTGACGTCACACTGCCGAAATACCTAAAATGGCTCTCGCTCTCTCTCTCACTTTCTCTCACTGTGCATCCTCTGTGTTCACCATGCATCTTGCTCTGCGTTTTGTCTCTTGCTCTTTGTTTGTCCCTGGGCGTCTGTGTTTTGAGAGGCAGTGTTATTGCCATTGCCCTGGTCAGGGGAGATAAATAAGCCTCTTATATCTGGCCTGTTTTACATCAGCAGTGGTTGAACCCCCTTGGAGCTGCCAAGCATGCTTTGTCCACCCAACACCCCTTCTTCTCTCTCTCTCTCTCTCTCTCTCTCTCTCTCTCTCCTCTCTCTCTCTCTCTCTCTCCTCTCTCTCTCTCTCTCTCTCTCTCTCTCCTCCTGTCTATTTCTCACTCGCACACTTTCTCTCTCTCTCCCCCGCTATCTTTGTCTCTTTTCAATTCACAGGACGGCAGAGTTGAAGAGAAATCATGGAGGGTGGCATGGATCATTAGCTATATTTTTTCCCACTTCCTGCAGAATATGATAGATCTAGCTAATTACCGCCTTGCCAAGTCTATTTCATAAAATGACAAGCAGCTATCGGGAGGGAGGAAATCACATTCACTCCGTATATAGCATACATGTTATACTATGTGACTATTCATGATTCTATCATCAGCTTCCTTCTCAAAGGAAGGAAACTCAAGCCAAACGCTATCATACAGCGTGGGTAATTATGATTCGCATGGAGATTTGAATTCCTAAGTATGGATATTGTTTTTTAATTCTTTGCAGAAAATGAACTTGAGAGAGTGGTGATCCCTTTCTCTTCCGTCAAACGTCTACTGTTGTGGGCAACGGAGGAAGCAGAGGTCTGGACCAAAGAGCAATCTCACCCCAAACCATTTCAGGTACAGTTACAGCAACAATTTCAGTTATAACGATACGGTACATCTTGATAATCTCATAACCCTGTTTTAAGATGTAGAGCCACACCTCTGTCATACTCAATCCAAACCATTAAAGGTAAAGATACAAAACTCTGTCACACCCAAACCTTTCCACAAGCTCGTCTCAGAGTGATAGCTACCTACCTGCAAGAACAACACCCACTGGAGAAAATGTTGACAGCAGATTTCCATCCTTATCTCTCCCTCTCTATCTCCCTCTCTATCTCCCTCTCTATCTCCCTCTCTATCTCTGGCACCCACTCAGTTGCTATCAGCCTGGTCCTTCACAACTATTCATATGCACTTAGATGGAGCGAGCATGCATGTTTACTGTCACTGGGTGATGCATGGCGTAAATACCTAGTTGCAGTGAAATTTGATCATGCAAGTGTGGTTTTCGGGAAACCTCCCCAATGACTCACTGAAGGAATACCAACGCAGGCTGAGGAGTGGGGCGGTGGAGAGGTGTGTGTGGGGGGTAGCACCATATGCCTGAGACATATTCTCCCAAAACTTCAAGGTGAAACAAAGGAAAACCGATAACGATGTGAATTGTGGTCCCAGCCCCCACCACACACACACACACACGCACACACACACACACACACACTTACACGCACGCACACACACATACGCACACACAGACGGCACAGAAAGGGCACGAATGAGAGTTATTCTGCCTCTTATCTGCAATATACAGTATAAATACGGTAAAACGGTATGAACATTGGGGAAACAGATCTTCCTTATCTTTCCATTACTGCAAGCTCCACCAGCTATTACATCTGTGACATTTGTGTAAAAAAACGGGCAGGTGTGGAGGGTGAGGAGGGTGAGGAGGGTGGGGAGGGTGAGGAGGGCTCTTAACACCCAGAGGGGCGGACGAGTCTCAGACAGGCTTTCAGGGACCTGGGCACCGGTCTCACAAGGGGCCTTGATGGAGGAAGTGGCGGCGACGGAGATGCTGTTGTTGTTGTTGTCATGGCGGCTGAGAGAAGCCCTTAGAGAGAATCTGACAGTTGTAGATAGGCACGGTGTTTGTGTGTGTGTGTGTGTGTGTGTGTGTGTGTGTGTGTGTGTGTGTGTGTGTGTGTGTGTGTGTGTGTGTGTGTGCGTGTGTGTTGTGTGTATTGTGTGTGTGTCTGTGGAACTCCCTCACTCACCATAGCCAGGAGCAAATAGCTCACGTTGTGTTTTCTGACATAAAGTGCAGCACTGTTGAGGTCAGGTGATGAGTGCTCCCCATATGGTTGTTGAAAAACACCAGTGCAAAGCACAGCATTATCATGTTGAGCCTGGCTAGTCTCAGCAGGTGACGACTAATTGAGTTTCTGTCATGCAGTTCATTCATCGTCCCTCATATTTGCTCCTTTGCTCTGTCTGTCTCTCATGAGCCAATTGTCACCGTAAATAGAGTGTGGTGAGTTGGGCCACACGGATTGATAACTTCTTGTTTTTTTCCCCTGAGGTAGGATTTCCTCTTATTACCATGGAAACCCCTGTGCCGCTCCACAGAAGTATAATTTCAGGCTCTCCTCCTCCCCCCCCCTCCCAAAAACACCCCGCCGTTCGCCACACTAATAAGATTTACTAGGTACCGTTGGCTTTGATCATTTTAGTTTCCCCGTTTGAAACATTTATGGCCAGCATAAAAATAAAAAAAACAGGACGGCTTCCACCATTAGGACTGAAGGCTTCAGTGGCACTTTAATAAATCGTGGCGCATTGAAGAGACATCCAAACCCAGCTAGCCTGTGATGGTCCACAACTCAGCGAGCGTTCAGATGTTCAGTAACATCTGGGAAGAACAGAATGCGCCCCGTCTTTCAACTCATCAACGGTTAATGCTCCTCTGACCGGTCGGGATCCTCTTTTACTGTGAGATGATGGCTCTAGTGTGGGAGACATTGTGGAGTGGGAGTGATGTGATATCTGTGAGATTAAAAAGAGGATTTAGAGATGAGACATTGATTTGAGAGGCATGCAGAACATTGTGTACACAGGGAATAATGTGGTCTAGCGGAATATGGGAGGGATTATAATTATACTCTAGAAATATATGACTTTGTTTGAGGAATGTGCCAAGTGGTATAGAGCAAAGATGACACCTTTAGGTAAAAAATAGTATAGGTGCCCTTTAATGAAGAAGCGTGACTGTGTTGGCGAACGATTGAAAATCATAATCCGTACACAAATATGGACCAGAAGAAGAACCAATGCAATTATGCATTTGTTTTCACAGTACATTTGCATACATATTTCAAAGCACCATGAAGGAAAGGTTTGGGTGACATTAGCACCTGGCAAAATCTACATTTCTTAATCCTTTTAAAGAGAAAATAAATGCAATTTCACAGTGTCAGAAACAGTGAAGCTTTGGCACCAGGCAATTACTGTCGGGATAAATTGGGGTGTAGGTGTCTCTGTGTGTGTTCATAAGAGAGAGTGACAGACGGGCGGACGGAGGGACCGACGGGCGGGCGGGCGGGCGGGCAGACAGACAGACAGACCCAGGTGCCAGGCCGCGAAAGCCACTCTTCTCTTGGCACAGGCCCTGGCAGGGCTTCTATCTCTGACTATCTGTTTGTGTCTCCTCTGCAGATGGAGGTGAATGCAGACGAGAAGCGCCATCGCACACGCTCAAAAGGTATCCGAGGTGCGTCTGCACTCTCCTCAAATCACTGCAGGCGCCACTCAGGGTGACCTTACCCCAACCCACAAGCACACACATACACACAAACACACACAAATACACACACACACACACACACAGCTCTTTCACTCACTACTTCACTCTTCTCCTCACACTGCCTCTCACCTCACAAGCCATCCTACATGAGGCACTCTTGAATTCACAATTTTCCAGGAAGTCTATCCAGCCAATTACATCGTGTTAGTGTGCCTGCCTCCATTGAATATGGTTTTCACTGTGTTTAACCTTGATGAAAGCATCCTTTTAAGATATAGGGATTACTCTTTTTCTTTCGCATCCCCTCACTCATTATTTTCTCCCCATCCCTCTCTGCCTTCCCTCTCTCTTCCCTCTCTCTCTCCTCTCTCGCTCCCCTCTCTCTCTCCCCTCCCACCCTCTCCTCTCTCTCTCCCCCCTCTCTCTCCCCTCCCTCTCTCCCCTCTCTCTCTCCTCTCTCGCTTCCCTCTCTCCCTCCCCTCCCTCTTTCCCCATCCCTCTTTCTCCTCTCTCTCTCCTCTCGCTCTCCCCTCTCTCTTCCCTCCCTCTTTCCCCGTCCCTCTCTCCCCTCTCACTCATCTCTCTCTCTCTTCCCTCTCTCTCTCTCCCCCTCTCTCTCCCCTTCCTCTCTCCCCTCCCTCTCTCCTCTCTCCCCTCCCTCTTTCCCCATCCCTCTTTCTCCTCTCTCTCTCCTCTCTCACTCTCCCCTCTCTCTTCCCTCCCTCTTTCCCCGTCCCTCTCTCCCCTCTCACTCATCTCTCTCTCTCTTCCCTCTCTCTCTCTCCCCCCTCTCTCTCCCCTCCCTCTCTCCCCTCCCTCTCTCCTCTCTCCCCTCCCTCTTTCCCCATCCCTCTTTCTCCTCTCTCTCTCCTCTCTCGCTCTCCCCTCTCTCTTCCCTCCCTCTTTCCCCTCCCTCTCTCCCCTCCCTCTCTCCCCTCCCTCTCTCCTCTCTCCCCTCCCTCTTTCCCCATCCCTCTTTCTCCTTTCTCTCTCCTCTCTCGCTCTCCCCTCTCTCTTCCCTCCCTCTTTCCCCGTCCCTCTCTCCCCTCTCACTCATCTCTCTCTCTTCCCTCTCTCTCTCTCCCCTCCCTCTTTCCCCATCCCTTTCTCCCCTCTCTCTCTGCCTGTATTTCTCAGTGCCTGTGGAACCAGCGATACCAGAGCTGTTCAGGTCAGTATTACTGATAAACATTGTCCCTGTTCCCCTGCCTTTCCAGCTAACCCCCATGTGTGTGAGTGAAAGAGGGAGGGAGGTAGAGAGTGGGAGGGAGAGGCTGAGAGATGAAAGGCCATGAGGGCCGATAATGGCTGTGGAGTACTCCCAGCCTCTCAGTGTGCAGCGAGAGACGAGCACTACAATCACCTCTTCAGACAGGAGGGCGACGCCATTTACTCTGCATGCTACTTCCTTGGGTTTCCTCTCTCTTTTATTCTCATCTCTCACTTTCTCTCCCTTATTCACTCTGTATCTCACTTCATCTGTACCAGTCGCTCTCTCGCTCTTTTCTCTCTAACTCTCTTCCTTTCTGTCTCGCTATCCCGTCTCTCCGTTTTTTTCTCTCTCTATCTATCCTGACAAACCCTATTGCCAGTAAATAATTCAAGTCGAAGTTCTCTTTGATCAAATCTAACTTATTAAAACCCACTGCAAACTCCATCGTTAGCCTGTACTGACAGGTGGATAGACCTGTCAGTACAGTGGGCATAAGACGATCCTGAATTGACCCTTGTGTGTTGTCCCTGCTAACTAAGTTTATTGAATTGCATGTACTAGACGCCCAGGGGTACGAGCAATACCGTCGGGGGTATGCCAAATAAAAATGTGATTCACATATTCAAACAGTCCATTTATATTTTCCAACGAGGTTATACATTTGGGTGAGTTTTTTCTCTCACCTGAGTAGCCTTGTTTCACTTCCAAAAATAAAATGAAACCATCTAGTGTTCAGCGAAATAACAACACAATGTCAAATACAGGTAGCCTAGTCAAATAATTAACATCCAATCACATTAAGCGTTACTCTCTCGCGGCAATTCCACTAACGGCCCATATTGTAGCCACACGAAGCTGCTGCTCATTCCTTTTGCTCGAAAATGGATAAATGGCAACAACAAAAAAGTATGGCCCGTGTTCATAGAGACACATAACAGCTCTACCTACACCCGTCGACGACACAAGTTGTTCTGCTTCCACGACCACATCCAATGCTAGCGTCAGTAACTCTACATTTGTTGTTAGCCCAGCTAGCATGGACACTGACAGTTATGAATCTGATGCAGCCGAAGAGCTACTGCCCCCGTATCTGGGAAGGCACCGAACAACAGACAGGGATGTTGGACCATCGAAGAGGCGCAAATATGATGAGGATTACATTGATTTGGGGTTCACTTATATTGGGAGTTGTGCCTTTCCTCACCCACAGTGTGTTATTTGTGCAAAAGTACTATCTCACAACTCGATGAAACCTTCACTCTTGTGCAGATATTTTGAAACAAAACATGCCAATTTAAAAAATAAGTCACAGGAGTTTTTTGAGGGAGAACAACAGTGTGATTTGCCAAGGCAGGACACTCTGAGTGCAGCCCAATCCAGAAATCTGGCAGTGGCTTCTGATTCAATTCAATTTTCACAGAACCACTTGTTGCAATTTCAATGAGGCTCTCTTGTTCAGATATCGGTAAGTGGACTGGAGGCAGGACATGAGAGGGATAACGAATCCAGTTGTTTGTGTCATCCGTTTCGGGAAAGTACCTGCGTAATTGTGCACCCAACTCACTCAGGTGCTTCGCTATATCACATTTGACATTTGAGTTTATTTGCACACAAAAAAATCATACAATGACGGAAAGACCTGTGTGTTGTCCTTGTTAATGCAGACAGAGAAGAGCTCCAACTTCTTAATCATAGCCTCAATTTTGGCCCGCACATCGAATATAGTTGCGGAGAGTCCCTGTAATCCTAGATTCAGATCATTCAGGCGAGAAAAAAATCACCCAGATAGGCCAGTCGTGTGAGAAACTCATCATCAACACATCTTGACCACCAAACTCCATTTGATGTCACAAAGCTGTCCAGTACTTTAAAAATACATTCTCCGATTATCGTGGTTTCCAGTGGTTTGCAGAAGAGGATGTCTTCCTTAATTGACCTCCCATAAACGTATCGGACATATACCAGGAGCTGTGCCAGGCCCGCCACGTCTGTTGACTCATCCAGCTGTAATGCATAGAATTCACTGGCTTGTATGCGAAGCAGTAATTATTTCAAAACGTCTCCTGCCATGTCACTGATGCGTCGTCAAACAGTGTTATTTGATGAAGTCACTGTCTGTATAGTTTTTTGGGCCTTTTCCCTCAGCATTGTCCCAGCCATTCTGAGGGAAAAGCCAGCCATTGTCCCAGCAGGAAGAATT
Source organism: Salmo trutta (assembly GCF_901001165.1). Lineage (NCBI taxonomy): Eukaryota > Metazoa > Chordata > Actinopteri > Salmoniformes > Salmonidae > Salmo > Salmo trutta. Next base: position 35,233,595 of record NC_042981.1, read on the forward strand.
AAGTCCTCCACAATAGTATGGGGCTTGCTGTCCTAGCCACTCGGTAGCTCACCATATTAAACGCTTCTAGCCCCTTCTTATTAATGGTATCTGTTGCTTTTATATATGTCTTACTACTTGAAAGTCGTCTTAAGACACTGATGCCATTTGCAACCACATACCTATGTGAGAGTGGATTCTCGGCCCTCACTAGCGTGAAAAATAAATACAGGCACAGACTGTGTGTGGAAAATGATTTAAGACTGAGACTCTCTCCAATACAACCCAACATTGCAGAGTTATGTGCATCCTTTCAAGCACACCCTTCTCATTAACCTGTGGTGAGTTATTCACAATTATTGATGAACAAATAAGGTTTTATATGTAAGATGGCTAAATAAAGAGTAAAATTATTGATTATTATTATATTATTATTTGTGCCCTGGTCCTATAAGAGCATGTTTAATAAATGTATCGTATAGTGTGTGGCAGGCTTACAATGATGGCAAAAAACAACATTTGAGAGTGTGCTGACCCTGCTGCTAGAGGGGGTACGCAGGTGGAGGTTGAATGTTTTGAAGGGGTACGGGACTATAAAAAGTTTGGGAACCACTGTACTAGACCATGAAACCCATTGATGGGATCAGCCCACTGGATCTCCCTGCATCGATGATGGACAACCTTACTTTGGTGCTCCAGTTATCCATTAAGAGTTCTCATGTATGTCTTTTATTTGGCCATTTAATCCTGGTCCGAAGATACTTTTATACTTTCAGCCTTTACATGCTGGGATAATTGTTTTTGAGACATAACATTCTGGACCCACCTATCAATAAATAATATCCCACCTGGACGCATACAGTATAGCTTTCTAATTTCCACAGACAGTGTGGCTCCCCATCTCTACCTCTCTCTTCCCCCTCTTTTCTTTCTTTCTTTCTCTCTCTCTGCTCTCTCCCTCTTTCCTTTCTCCACCGCTGCCTGCAGATAGCAATTAGTCAGCGGATCGATGGCCAGCCTATCTCCAGGCCGAGGCGTCCATAATGCCGATAATGCCGCTCGATGGCGTCGCTCCCCAGAGAGCGGATAGTCATCAGGGCAAATACGCCTGACTTTCCGTGACGGTTCTGTCTGGTCTGGTCTGGGGAGATATGCCACTGTGATACTGGAGAGGGTTATGATGGTTATGATGAGGATTAGGCTAAAATGAGAGGAGGGGCTAGGTGAGGGAGTAAGACCAGATTGGAGTGTGAATAACCATAACAGTGCATACGGTACATACAGGAGTACAATAAGAGTGCATTGTGTGTAGAGTAAAGGTAGAAATGTTATATGATTTCAAAGGGGGAGGAACATCCAATAAAAGTGTGGAGAAGAAAACAGAAACTGAACAGCATATTAATAGTAGATGGATGAACAGATGGAACAAGGGAAGAGTGGATAATTGTGAGTTATGTCCATACTCAGTGTGGAGAATGGTGAGCTGTGTGCATACTCAGTGTGGAGAATGGTGAGTTGTGTCCACACTCAGTGTGGAGAATGGTGAGCTGTGTGCATACTCAGTGTGGAGAATGGTGAGTTAAGTCCATACTCAGTGTGGAGAATGGTGAGTTATGTGCATACTCCATGTGGAGAATGGTGAGTTGTGTGCATACTCCATGTGGAGAATGGTGAGTTGTGTGCATACTCAGTGTGGAGAATGGGGAGTTATGTGCATACTCCATGTGGAGAATGGTGAGTCGTGTGCATACTCAGTGTGGAGAATGGTGAGTTATGTCCATACTCAGTGTGGAGAATGGTGAGTTATGCCCATACTCAGTGTGGAGAATGGTGAGTTATGTGCATACTCAGTGTGGAGAATGGTGAATTGTGTGCATACTCAGTGTGGAGAATGGTGAGATGTGTGCATACTCAGTGTGGAGAATGGTGAGTTATGTGCATACTCAATGTGGAGAATGGTGAGTTATGTGCATACTCAATGTGGAGAATGGTGAGTTATGTCCATACTCAGTGTGGAGAATAGTGAGTTGTGTGCATACTCAGTGTGGAGAATAGTGAGTTGTGTGCATACTCAGTGTGGAGAATGGTGAGTTAAGTCCATACTCAGTGTGGAGAATGGTGAGTTATGCCCATACTCAGTGTGGAGAATGGTGAGTTATGTGCATACTCCATGTGGAGAATGGTGAGTTGTGTGCATACTCAGTGTGGAGAATGGGGAGTTATGTGCATACTCCATGTAGAGAATGGTGAGTCGTGTGCATACTCAGTGTGGAGAATGGTGAGTTATGTGCATACTCAGTGTGGAGAATGGTGTGCATACTCAGTGTGGAGAATGGTGAGTTACGTGCATACTCAGTGTGGAGAATGGTGAGTTATGTCCATACTCAGTGTGGAGAATGGTGAGTTACGTGCATACTCAGTGTGTGTTTCTGTTTCATCGCAGCTGTCCAACACAAGGCTGTGATGGAAGTGGACATGTCAGCGGCAAATATGCAAGACATCGAAGGTAAAACAATCTCCTTTTGGTCTTATTTCAGTAACGGATTAACCATTCTTTCCACTTCTACTGTACACTAATGATTTCATATTTTTTTTACTGGTATATCCTTTATTGAAACGCATTCCGATAGCCTACCATAATTGTTTCCCCTCAACCAGGTTTGATGGGCAGGTTACTGCACTAATATGTATTCCCATCCCTTTGTCATTTGCATATGTACAGTGGGATATGCTAATCATGTTTTCTAGTGCATAAGCTCTCCATAAAGCTATTCATAAACAAGCACTCAAAATGGAAGGATCTCTCTCCTCTCTAAAGGACGTGCCTGTGTTCTATTCCTTCCCCTTTGTTCTAAAATACCAGACTCATTGTGAACTAATCCCATTTTCCCAGTCAGACAAAGAGGGGGTTGCTGCCTTACATAACCGGAAGCAGACACTTTGGGCTTCTCCTAAATACGCTGTCAAAAGAATTGGTAGAATCCCCCCCTTTTCAGATAAAGGCTGTGACTATTGTGTATATATATTATGTGTATCACAGGAGGTTGGCGGCACCTTAATTGGGGAGGACAGGTCCGTCGCAATGGCTGGAGCGGAATGGTATCAAATACAAACACATGGTTTCCAGGTGGTTGATGCCATTCCATGTCTGCCGTTCCAGCCGTTATTATGAGCCGCCCTCCCCTCAGCAGCCTCCACCGATGTGTATACTAACTTGTGGTTCTCATGCGTGGGTACCACATCACCACAAACACTATGTTAATCATTATGACATCACATGCGTCAGAGCCGTTCAGACTCGTCTCTTAAACAGAGCGTTTGTATTTGTCTCTTACTAAATACAGGGCAGAGCCGTTCTCTCTCTGTCAGCTCCTCTTGGGCTGAAATGTTCAGTACAGTTGAGGAAGGTGGATCATTGCTAAACCTTAGTTAAGCCTGATGAAAACCCTTTGAGGTCCAACTAGTTGCTGATAAAACAATGCATTAATTGTGTGGGTATTCATCAACTTTCCTTGTGGAATTGTTGTACCCTGCAACTGTGGACACTTTTGGATGTGCATACTGTTCTTTTGAACTGTCTCTAGCTACCTGTTCTAACTCCATCTCAGTTAAGACACAGGTTTTGTCTGTCCTCTGGTTGGTGGAATGAGAGAGGCTAGTAGGTCTAGTGGAAGCTTTAATCGCCAGTGTCAGAGCTGGAACATGGCCGTCCAAGACATTATCCAGTTAATTTAACATTTTAATTATTCAAAATCATTGTAGAATGTGATGACCGTGCCGGTGAATCGGGAACTAAACTAAGTCACGCACGTGTGCGCATACACACACACACACACACACACACACACACACACACACACACACACACACACACACACACACACACACACACACACACACACACACACACATACACATACACATACACACACACTAGCTTTCCCACAGAAATCTCCCACCCTGGTCACATGCCAGGCTTTCCAGTGTTATAATTACTTGCCCTTGTCTGGATGGGGTCATTACTCAAACCCCCTCAGAGGCTGGCGGCCCGCTGGCTTAGGTCTTGCCGCCATCTTGGACGTCAGCACAGTTGATAGACAGCAGCGCTCTGTACTGTATGTATCTTTATAGTGAGAGAGAAGAGCGAGAACGGACAGTATGGAGAAGGCTGCGTATAGCCATGCACTATTTCCCATCTCTGTTTTTTCTCTATCTTTTTCTTTCTCTTTCTTTCTCTCTCGCACACAAAGAGAAGACAAAGAAACACTCCTCCTCTTAGTGTGACGTGTCCATCCCACCAGCCAGTGCTTTGCTTTGCTCAGTGGATAATTGAAGATAAATAAAACAAACGAGAGGCTCAATCCATCAGCATGCCTGGCTAAGACTGCTTTGCTCAAATACTCTCTCTCTCTCTCTCTCTCTCTCTCTCTCTCTCTCTCCCTTCTCT
>NC_042981.1:35238120-35250620 GCF_901001165.1 Salmo trutta
GGAGAGAGGAGGAGAGAAGAGAGAGGAGAGAGAAGGAGAGAGAGTGAGAGAAAAGGAGAGGAAAGCAGACAGACATGGGATGGTGAATTGTGAATTGTTTTGTTGAACAAGACCCGAAGAGAGAGAGGAGAGAGAGAGAGAGAGAGGATAGAGAGAGAGAGAAAGAGAGAGAGAGAGATGAGAAGAGAGAGAGAGAGAGAGAGAGAGAGTTAAAGCTATGTGAGTGCAGCAGCAGTCTCATCCCAGTGTCAGGGAGACAAATATCACATGATGCTAATGAGTGGCAAAATCTCGGCCCCCGCTGTGAACAGGCTTTAATATGACTGCTAATAAAGCTGCTGTGTAACACTGTCACATTCCTTCACACACTCACTGTCACCCACCTGGGATTACACACATTCAGACGCCCGTACACACAAACACGCATGGAATCTGATCACGACTCCATTTTGCTCCTCCCTTCCTATAAGCAGAAACTCAAACAGGAAGTACCCGTGCTAAGATTGTTTTGATCACGCGAACTGGGATATGTTCCAGGTAGCCTCTGAGAATAAAGGTGACTGAGTTCATCAGGAAGTGTATAGGAGATGTTGTACCCACTGGGACTATTTAAACCTACTCAAAACAGAAACTGTAGGTAGATGGCAGCATTTGCGCAAAACTGAAAGCGTGAACCACCGCATTTAACCATGGCAAGGTGACTGGGAATATGGTCGAATACAAACAGTGCAGTTATTCCCTCCGTAAGGCAATCAAACAGGCAAAATGTCAGTACAGAGACAAAGTGGATTCGCAATTCAACGGCTCAGACATGAGACATATGTGGCAGGGACTACAGACAATCACCGACAACAAAGGGCAAACCAGACACCAATGTCTTGCTCAAGTACAAGCTAAACACCTTCTTCGCCTGCTTTGAGGATAACACAGTGCCACTGACGCTGCCCACTACCAAGGATTTGGGGTCTTCTTCTCCGTGGCCGACGTGAGTAAGACATTTAAGCATGTTAACCCTCGCAAGGCTGCCGGCCCAGACGGAATCCTTAGCTCCTCAGAGCATGCGTAGACCAGCTGGCTGGAGTGTTTACAGACATATTCAATCTCTCCCTATCCCAGTCTGCTGTCCCCACTTGCTTCAAGATGTCAACCATTGTTTCTGTACCCAAGAAAGCAAAAGTAACTGAACTAAATGACTATCGCCCCATAGCACTCACTTCTGTCATCGTGCTTTGAGAGGCTGGTTAAGGATCATATCACCTCCACCTTACCTGACACACTAGACTCACTTCAATTTGCTTACTGCCCCCAATAGATCCACAGACGATGCAATCGCCATCGCACTGCACACTGCCCTATCCCATCTGGACAAGAGGAATACCTATGTAAGAATGCTGTTCATTGACTATAGCTCAGCATTCAACACCATAGTACCCTCCAAGCTCATCATTAAGCTCTGGGCCTTGGGTCTGAACCCCGCCCTGTGCAACTGGGTCCTGGACTTCCTGACGGGCCGCCCTCAGGTTTTGAAAGTAGGAAACAACACCTCCACTTCAATGATCCTCAACACAGGAGCCCCACAAGCGTGCTCAGCCCCCTCCTGTACTCCCTGTTCACCCATGACTGCGTGGCCACGCACTCCTCGAACTCAATCATCAAGTTTGCAGACGACACAACAGTAGTAGGCCTGATTACCAACAATAATGAGACAGCCTACAGGGAGGAGGTGAGGGCCCTGGCAGAGTGGTGCCAAGAAAATAACGTCTCACTCAATGTCAACAAAAACAAAGGAGGTGATCGTGGACTTCAGGAAACAGCAGAGGGAGCAGCCCCCTATCCACATTGACGGGACCACAGTGGAGAAAGTGTTCCTCGGCGTACAGATCTGAAACGGTCCACCCACACAGACAGTGTGGTGAAGAAAGCGCAACTGTGCCTCTTCAACCTCAGGAGACTGAGGAAATTCGGCTTGGCCCCTAAAACCCTCACAAACTTTTACAGATGCACAATTGAGAGCATCCTGTCTGGCTGTATCACAGCCTGGTATGGCAACTGCACCGCCCGCAACCGCAGGGCTCTCCAGAGGGTGGTGCGGTCTGCCCAATGCATCACAGGGCGCAAACTACCTGCCCTCCAGGACACCTACAGCACCCAAAGTCACAGGAAGGCCAAAAAGATCATCAAGGACATCAACCAACCAAGCCACGGCCTGTTCACCCTGCTATCATCCAGAAGGTGAGGTCAGTACAGGTGCATCAAAGCTGGGACCGAGAGACTGATAAACAGCTTCTATCTCAAGGCCATCAGACTGTTAAACAGCCATTACTAGCCGGCTTCCACCCGGTTACGCAACCCTGGACCTTAGACTCTGTTGCCCTATATACATAAACTTGGAATCACTGGCCACTTTAATAATGGAACACTAGTCACTTTAATAATGTTTAAATAATGTTTACATACTGCTTTACTCATCTCGTATGCATATACTGTATTCTATTCTACTCCGACGTTGCTCAATGTAATATTTATATATTTCTTAATTTCATAATTTTACTTTTAGAGTTGTGTGTATTGTTGGGAAATGTTTTAGATACTACTGCAGTGTTAGATACTACTGCACTGTTGGAGCTAGGAAAACAAGCATTTCGCTACACCAGCAATAACATCTGCTAAATATGTGTATGTGACCAATACAATTTGATTTGATTTGAGTTAATTTGAAGTGCACACATGCACACACACAGACACGTATACACACACTCAAACACACACATTAGGGACGCTTATTCATGACTCTGAGCTCTCTTACCAGATTTAACATTCCAATTTGTCTCTCTTCAACATCGACAAAGTGTTTTTCTAACGTTATTTGACTGGCCACTTGTTCCACTTTAGTTAAATGCATTTCATCCAGTCTCATGTGGATTTGAGGATGCTCTCTCAAAATACAAGGGAAAAATAAGTGGCTTTCTTGTTACACAAGGGTATGTTTTCCTTTGATAGCTGCCTCTCATACCAAACACACTTCTACTCTGCTGCCTGGTGAAAAAAGCTGAGCTGAGGAACGTGTGTTGTGTTGTGTGTGTGTGTGTGTGTGTGTGTGTGTGTGTGTGTGTGTGTGTGTGTGTGTGTGTGTGTGTGTGTGTGTGTGTGTGTGTGTGCGTGCGAGAGAGAGAGAGAGAGAGAGGGCTCCTGTTCTTCTTGTGGGTTAGTGATAAGCTTCCCTGTGTCGGGCCAAACACACCTCTCACAGTCACAACAACCTCACAACTCAGAAGTAGGAGTAGGCTACAAGTCACATCCTAGTTATTTTAGTTGTCAACATGTTAACTAGTGGAATAAAGAGGCATTTGGAGATCATTCATAAAGTTGTTGGTGAATATTGAAATTAACTCTTTAAGTAGGAGAGAATTTTTTTGGACCAACTGAGACATATTTGCAGTAGTAGTAGAACAGAACATTATGTAACAATGGAAACACTTGTGGTTTAATTGACCCCTTTTATGGGCCAGGTAAAAACTATATCTAGGAATCTTTCTGATAAAAACAAGATCTAGTGATTTTAACCTCAATCCATTTGCTGAGTGTTTCAATACAATTAGCAGTACCGCAGAGATTGTGTATTGAAAAGTGATTCAGGTGAAAACACATGAAGGCCTGTCATGGAGTGAGCTGTAGCACATTAAGCAGAGACACACAGCACCTCTATCAGGGTACTGCATTGCAAGGACTGCCTCATCGCTAAAACCCAGCTGGACAGACAGTGTGGTGAGCAATGGAAGCTGAGCAGAGGGCGGGATGAATTTCAACAGCTCCCTCTGCCTCTCCCTCCCTCCCTCCCTCCCTCCCTCCCTCCCTCCCTCCCTCCCACTCACCTATCCTCCCCGCCAGGCTGGCTGCTTGGCAGTACGTATCCTGCTGGGATACGCCCTTGATTTATTTGGAGGGGCTCTGGACTGGGCCAGGATGAGTGGCATTTTAATGTGCTTTTGAGATGTTTGGTCACAAGCACTATTGATCAGAGTACTCAGTAACCCCCATTCTGCCCCCCTCCACACCTCAACCCCCACCCTGGAGAGAGGCGCCAGGCCTGCAGGAGCCTGCAGGGCTGTCAGGCAGGGAATGAGTTTTCGTGTGAGCTTAGATTAATGAAATGAGGCCCTGTGTGTGGGTGCAGGGGTCAGGCTATTAAGTAATCCCTGGGCCTGCTGAGATTGAGGCTGTCTGCCAGTTGGGCTCGACGCTGACTGAGTGATGGACACCCGCTCCTTTTGGGCTGTGGGGATAAAACATGTGTATGGGAAACATGTGTGTGTGGAGGGAGGGAGGTAGATCAGCAAGTCAGTGCGCCCTCGCAATTCAGAGACGAGTAAACAGTGCTAAGAGGTCCACAGTGAACATGCTGCAGTCAACCAAAATACCCAGTTCTCCACCAATTTAAGAAATGATGCTTACGTATTAACAGCACCTCCCTGACCTCAAGTGGTGGAGGCTTCAGAGAGGTGCCACATCCGCTCTGAGATGCCCAAGACAGAACGCCTCCACCGACTATAATAACTGCTGATATCAATTTACTACTCGGCACCTTCAATTTAATGCTCTCTATTTGTTCACATTAGAACCTATTTTGGGCTGAGTGAGGAGGGAGAAAAACTCTGGCCTTTTGTGAAGGGGAATCGGGGACATTTCACTGCTCAGTTGCCTCTGACTAAGCATGCCTGAAATCTGTCGGACTCTGTTAGCTATGCAAAGGGAAAGGATCACTGCCGCTACTTCACTAATGTGCATGACATGGGGAGCTAACTTTAGTAGAGAGGAGTATCAGCAACTCTTGGAGGAAAATTGAATTTAACAAAAGCTTCTTTCATTATTAGAAGTAGAAACCAATTGTTTTGGCTTTCACACCGACTCTGTTACCTACCAGCATAGAGCACTGATCTGCGTGGAACCTAAACCACATTGTCTCACTGATATCATTGGGACCCTGTCCGTGTTGGATTTTTTTGAAAGAGGGGTTGGGTGCCACGTGTTAACACTCATGCACATACACACGCACACATAAACACACACACAGAGACCTGTATCGCCCCCAGACTCCCCATGGTTTGATGAGGGAAACGGATTAGGCTCCTGTGATCAATAGTCTGGGCGAATACACAGATTATCAGATTATCAGATTAAAATGTGTCCCCTGCTGCCAAGGGGACCAGGAGAATACAGTTAAACCCAGGTGCCTCGGCAAGATTCAATGAATTATCTCTCTGATTATTCTGTTTTCCCAATGACGATGATACAACAACGTACACGGCTGCAGCCGGTACAGAAGAGTCAGACAATGTCAGCTCAATAAACAATTTATAACCCAGGAATGTGATTATTTGTTTTAATCTCTTTGTTTTTAAATCAGCCTGGCCTTAGAACCATACGAAACATGCGTTCCGTATTTCTGAGGACTTCCAAGACGTACGATACCTACTAACAGTCTAGTTACTTCAGACCGAAGTGAAAGTAGGGAGGATGGTCGGGGAGGATGGGTCGGTGTAATCCGTGGCCATCTTGCAATCCAAATGTTGCATGTTAAAGTCACGCCTGAGAGCTGTAGAACTGGGCACAGACGTCAGTTCAGCGTCTAGTTTTGAGTTACATTTGGTTGAGTTATCGACTAACGTTAATCCAACGTGAAAACAACATTTCACCATGTCATTGAACTGGTCACACTTCTTACGCAGCCAGTCTTTCATTCAGAATGTGTCATTGTGCGTTCATTTGGATTTTAAACATCTCTCACCACACAGCCATTGATTCAAAATATACGTTTATTGTGAAATGTAATGAGAACATTGGTTTAATCACCAAAACACAACATAGTGATATATTTTCAATTTAGTCATTTTGACTACCAGTTAATCCAATAGCAAACAATGTAATATACTGTACATATTTCAAATCTCCCTTAGAAGTGTTGAAAGTAATATGCTACAGTACTGTAAATTACAGTTTTCACTTTAGGCAATACACTTACATTATCCAACACGATTTACCGAAAATCTATCATTTCCATAACATCTATCCAATGTGTAATCAAAGGTGTGGTCAATGAAGACATCCTCTACAATTATTCATGCAATTCTTTTTTTGTTGTTGTTGACATAATTGCAACATAGGTGTACTGTTTGTAGTCAAATGTAAGACATTAAATGAAACAAATGAAATGAAAATGTAAAAAAAGTTTAGCGCACATTAGTTTGCATCAAGCCTGTCTTGAGCATTTGGCCATAAATTCTCATCCACATCAATGAATGTCTTCAGAAAAAACCTTTTGGCATGGCGAATCCAAGCTTGACATTGGTTTGCATTGATGTCGTCGCATGCCTCATCCATGGCCAGGAAGGTGGCAAGCTCATTGGGATGTCGATCGTACACCTTCCACACTGAAAAAAATCATCCTCAATAGGGTTGAGGAAAGGAGAGTATGGGGGCAGATATAGGGTCACGAATCGGGGATGGGACCGAAACCATGCCCGAACCACCTCTGCTAGGTGGAACCTGGCATTGTCCCACACAATGACATAGGTCAACTTCTTCACCTTGAAAGGCCTGCTCAATGTCAATGAGGAACACTACGAGGTGTGTAGCATTGTAGGATCCAAGTAATGGCCTACATCTTACCACACCATCTTCAGAGATGGCTGCACACATGGAGACGTTTCCCGCACGTTGTACAGGCACTTGGACATCCTCCAGTTAGCCAACGAGTTTCCGCCCACGGCCCAGAGTTTTGGCCAGGTTGGAGCTCGCTTCATCAACAAAGATATTCTTGTGATGGTTCACAGCAGCATCAAGCACCATCACCCTTCAAAAATATATTTTGGGGAGTTATTTCTACAGTATAGTTACAATATGGCATTGTGAAATAGCATGTGCATTAATAGTAACAGTAACACAGTATATAGCGCTGTACCTGAACATACTCGGCCCGCAGTTGTTTCACCCGGTCGTTGTTTCTCTCAAAAGGCACCAGGTAAATGTGTTTCAAAGTTACCTGGTGCATCTTCAAAAGGCTGGCGATTGTTGGTAGGCTGATGGATGCCACATTGCCTAAGGTGTCATTGTTCTCTTTAATGGCCTGTTTTATTTTGGACAGCCATACTTGGCGAAATGTTCTCATGATCGTATTGACAGTTGATCTTCAGATTGAGGTGAACTAATCTGGCAGCTTCTGCCATGGTCAGGCCTCTGTTTACCACATGATCAACGACGATGACCCGGACTTCATTAGACACAACAGTTCCCTGCTGTCCGCCTCTCTCTCTCTGATGTCCACCTCTTTGACGGGGCCCGTGCCCACAAATTGACCTCTTTGACGGTGCCCATGCCCACAAATTGACCTCTTTGACGCGGCCCGTGCCCACAAATTGACCTCTTTGACGGGGCCCATGCCCATCTCTTTGACCTCTTTGATGGGGCCCATGCCCACCTCTCTGACGGGCTCCTTGTCCACGAGCTCTTTGATTTCTTCCCCTCCCTCGCTGTCTATCCTGCTCCATGTTGAAAGAAATTGCAGGTGTTCACACACACCCTTTTATATGGTGACCAATTGTGGTTACCACTATGTGAAACCAATTAGCAATAACGAGTAGTCATTATGTTGTCATTATGGTCATCATGTATCATACATGTAATTTAGATATTTATACTTTACAAACATATGTTTTATTCCTCTAGTTCTCAAAATCCATTTATAGTAGACAAACCAGTTGAAAATCTATAGGTTTACCAAACGGTTAAGTGATTAACCATTAAGCGCAGTTGGATTAAGTGATGGTCAAATGTATTTAAACTAATGAGAAAATAATCATATGAAAAGAACTGTGAGCATTGCATTGTGAAAGGCAATTACTTTATATGAAAGATATTTGTAGATGAAACACTGATTAGGTTTGATGAAAAAAGTTACTGTGTGATTTTGTGTGTCAATAGAAAATGTGCTTAACGTTTCTAAAAAACAGCCTTTTTGATGATCTGTTTTGAGTTTTGTACTATGAGTTGTGAAATTTTACCACATACTTTTGCAAATAGTACCAAGCCGATATTTAAAAAATCTGTACGTTTAAAATACCAAATGCCCTTACGTTGATGACAAATCCAATTAGTTTCCCACGTCATCACATACATTTTTGGGGTTGAAATAATGTGGGAAAAAATTATATTCCACCAGTTTTTGCCCAGTGGACTTCCCCAACCCTTATTCTAAACTTAACCCAATTTACCTATCCTGCTACACAAATTCACCTTTGCTTTTTTTGTTCTCCCCATAATTATCCTATGTTGTTATGGCACACAAGCAACCTGGTCTCAGAGAAAGACGTATCATATGTCCTCCAAAACATATGATAAGTTACATCATCCAATTTGTATGCTATTGTACGCCTGTGTAATAAGTATCAAATCTAATTATCTTTGTCACATGCGCCAAATACAACAGGTGTATACCTTACTGTGAAATGCTTACAAGCCTTAACCAAAAATGTAGACTTTTAGCAAAATAGTAAGTAACAAAATATATGCAAAATAAAAACAATTATTATAATAATAATTATAAGTGACACAATAAATAACAATAACGAGGCTATAGACAGGGGGTACCGGTATGAACTATATGTCCTATAATTCATATAATATTGTACAACACTATTCCATTCATAATGTATCCTAACGTTACGTAATATATTATATAAAATGTGGTCCACAGATTTACGTTCAGAATAATATGAATTTCCCGGAGACCACATTGTTCTCTTTATCTCAAGAAATTCCTCCTTGTAATTGTAAACCAAGCAAAGGAGAGCAATTAGAATGTAATTACACAATAGTGAATGATTATGGGCACGATTAGTGCTCTGTTCATAAAACGTTGATTTCACTTTCTCTCTGGTGCCAAAAACAAAGCCCTTCAGCAGAGCAATGGGTTTATCTTAGATCTGTTCTGCAGCGAGAAAGCGTCACAACATTCAACACCTTGCGGCGTTGTGCTGCAGTTGTGTTTTATTGTGTTTTGTAATGTTCTCTCCAAAAGTGTTTTAATCTGTAAATAGCCAGCTGGGCAGTGTGCTGGACCAGTGACATAGTCAGCACCAGAGCTAGTGTATTGTGTTAGCTTAGCCACTAGCCAGCCACTAAGCCAGGTGATATGGAGTTTTGGGTCTGGTGGCTAAGCGCTAATGGCTCCTGTCTTATCTGTTTCCTGCAGTGTGTACGGCTGCCCCCTGGCCAAGAAGAGGAAAACACTGGACAGACAGCCTCTGGAAGCCCTGGAGGTGCTGGAGCCCTTACTGGAACCGCTGGAGACAGACCCTAAGAGTAGACCCGTCCTAACCCACATGGACAACTCCACTAGGGAGGAGAGCTACGAGACAGACGGAACAGTGGAGATGGATGATAGAGAGGAGGAGTTGGAGGAGGGAGTAGAGGATGGGGGAGATGAGGAAGAGGAGGTAGAGGAGGAGGAAGAGGAGGGATACTTGGAGGACAATGAGGAACAGATGGAGCAGGAAGAAGGAGAGGTGGAGAGAGGGGAGGGAGAGGCGGAGGAGGTAGAGGTGGAACAAGAGGAAGAGGAGGACCGAGTACAAGAGGAGGAAGAAGAGGAGGAGGAGTATGAGGAGGAGTATGAGGAGCAGAGTCAAGGCCAAGGTGAGATGTCTTTATTTAATCCTTTGATACACCAAGACATATTAGAATGTTTTTTTTTCAAAGTAATGTAAATGTCTGAGTTGCTATGGTCTAAGTTGCGAAACGGTTAGTTTTGAATATACAGTATACTGTATATGCAGTATAGTAAGGCAATAAATGCATGCAATGATACTTTTGTCTGCATACTGGGAATTGAAATGTGATACAATTCTACATAACAAAATACAAACTAAATCCCAAGCCTGTCCCAGAACTTAGAATATATTATTCTGTTCACATTCCTTTGATCTTTGTTTGTTTCATCCGTTTGACTGGTTTATTTATTTGTTTGTTTGAGCGTTTGCTTTTCTTCCAACTTATGTGATGACTGTAGCTACCTGAAACAGAATTTGTAGTGCTAGATCAAACCTGGTTACCTGGAATAGAGAGATGGTTTGGCAGCGAAGGCAATTTTCTTCGGGAGCAGCTCAGTTCTGTCATTTGAGGTTTGTTTGGGCCATTTGCCATTACCTTCAGGGCTATCTCAGTCACAGGCTAAAAGCTGTGCTGGCGCTGTCTCTCACACACAGACCCTGTGAAAATGGCAGTTTGTCAATGGCTCCACAGGGGCTGGATGGGAACACCCTGTCTCCAAAACACCTCATTCCAGAGATAAATGCCCTGAAATAGAGGATCAGGACTCAAAATGATGCAATGACAGAAACTAAACTATCATTCATGAATGTGTTTTTTTGTTGATGTAATTTTCAAAAGGCAGACAGTGTTTTCAGCACACGTGCTAAGTTTCACATGTACATTTTTTATATTTGTATTTGCCATTTTTTACCACTTCCAGCTACATCTGGTCCCCCCATCCAGGGACCGACCCTGCTTAGCTTCAGAGGCAATCCAGCAGTAGGATGCAGGGTGCGATGTTGCTAGAATGAATGTGCCAAAACTTGCAAATGGAAAAAAGGCAGCAAGCAAAGGCCAGGGTACCATAACAAAGAGGGAAAATTCCAGAAAAGAAGGAGGCATTTTATTTCATCATGATAACATAAAAAATGACGATTCTTTTTTTTGCGTCCATTAATTTGCTCTCGCGTTATTTAGTTTTGCTATGAATACTTTGGGGTGAGGATTCATTCACTAGAGGATTGCAACATATAGTAACACAAGGCTAGACTGTGTTTGTTTACGTTTACTTTCTTTACAAAGATTGGAGTAAAACAAGCTTATATTTTGGGTTCTGATGGGGTACAACAGTTGAACTAAGCTCATGAGGCCTTTATACATTATATTCTACAAGAATCAATGAGTGCATATCAATCATTTATAAGTCCAAGAATGGATATAGCAACAAATAATTGCCCCTTTAACAGGCATTGACCTTCATACAGCAGAACTAAGTTGCCATTTGAATGGGATCTATTTACCTGCCCCAAAGAAATGTATTCTGTCCACTGTTCCACGAATGTCCAGCAAACTCATTCACTTGTCCCGCATTTGGGTTTTTTAGATGTGGTCACCCTTATTCCACCGGTGGAAACATTTCTCCTGCAACATGTTAACACCATCTTTTCACATGTGAGGAGAATAACATTATTTCAACCCCACATGTGAATCTACAATTCCACATGCGAAAGTGAGATTTTCAAGTCTGGAGTTGTCTTTCATGTGATCCTGCAAATTAGATTTTCACATGTGATTGATTTTCACATGTGAACTTGCAATCCACATGTGACAGTGAGATTTTCGCATGTGAAGTTTTGTTTAAATGTGAAACGACAAATGTGATTTTCACATGTGAAAGTTTTTCACGTGTGAAAATGCACATTTCACATGTTATTCTCCTCACATGTGAAGAAGTGGTGTTAACATGTACACTCAAAATGTGAAACATGTGAAAATGCAATTTTAAAATGCAAATTTCACATGTGAAACTGCAAATGTGAAGTTTTTTTTGTAAGGGTGCATGTATTTGTGTGAGAAAATACAAAAGCAGGAGTCCCACCACCTTTGCTTATAAGCGTGAATAAGTTATGCTAGATATACAGTAAAATATTCTATTTAAAATGACCTGCAACAAACCAATTGAACACAGAACTCTATAAATGATATAGAAAAAAACACAGTAGCCTGTGTCTGCTTTCGAGACTGTCTGCGACGTGAGAAGTTCTCCCCCATGTATGGTCTCTACCCTGACGTGCCAAAACACCACATTTGGCAGGTTTCTCTACAACTCATTCTGCCTCTCACCCCCCGCACCCCAGATCCTTCCTGACAGAGCCCTCAAGTCCAATTAAGACTGGAGCTCTGAGAGATACAGTACATTGTGCTAGCTTCCTTCTAAAAGTGTTAGTATGTCAGCCTCCCTCCTCTGTCTCTCTGTTGGGCATGTGAGTCCACAGTCAAAGAGATGGTCTTTGTTTCCCTTCTTGGCCCAAGGAGCACAATTAAATCAATTCCACTGGGTGTAATAGCGCTGGCCTAATTAAACTGGGTGAATATTTAGGATTCTCGCCATCGTCCTAAACCACAGTGCCATCTTTAGATAGGAGGACGAAATTACACTTTTTTTTCTTCTCCTTTTTCTTGGCTTCTCAGAAATGTAGATGAGTCTCTCCACATGCACCACTATCATTTCTCCCATATCCTCCAAAAAAGAAGTGGCAGCAGGGCAGATTACAATCTGTAATGGAGGTGGTATTGTTATGGCTGCTCTGTGTTTCTCAATAGATATATGCACACTGCTGCACGCTGCATTGTTAATCCAAGCCAATATGGAGCAGCGCAATCTCTCAGTTCTCCTTTCAATCTGTTTCGCTTCC
>NC_042981.1:35853120-36096674 GCF_901001165.1 Salmo trutta
CAACAACCCTAAGCACACAGCCAAGACAACGCAGGAGTGGCTTCGGGACAAGTCTCTGAATGTCCTTGAGTGACCAGCCAGACACCTGAAAATAGCTGTTCAGTGTCGCTACCCATCCAACCTGACAGAGCTTGAGAGGATCTGCAGAGAAGAATGGGAGAAACTCCCCAAATACATGTGTGCCAAGCTTGTAGCGTCACACCCAAGAAAACTTGAGTCTGTAATCGCTGCCAAAGGTGCTTATGTACAGTTGAAGTCGGAAGTTTACATACACGTTAGCCAAATACATTTAAACTCTGTTTTTCACAATTCCTGAGTAAAAATTCCCTGTTTTAGGTCAGTTAGGATCACCATTTTATTTTAAGAATGTGAAATGTCAGAATAATAGTAGAGAGAATGATTTATTTCAGCTTTTATTTCTTTCATCACATTCCCAGTGGGTCAGAAGTTTACATACACTCAATTAGTATTTGGTAGCATTTCCTTGTTAATATTTGGTAGCATGTTTCGGGTAGCCTTCCAAAAGCTTCCCATAATAAGTTGGGTGAATTTTGGCCCATTCCTCTTGACAGAGCTGGTGTAACTGAGTCAGGTTTGTAGGCCTCCTTGCTTGCACATGATTTTTCAGTTCTGCCCACAAATTTTCTATAGGCTTGAGGTCAGGGCTTTGTGATGGCCACTCCAATACCTTGACGTTGTTGTCGTTAAGCCATTTTGCCACAACTTGGAAGTATGTTTGGGGTCATTGTCCATTTGGAAGACCCAGTCAAGGGGTCTGAATACTTTCCGAATGCACTGTATATATTCTTGCCAAGTCCAACATTCCCCCAAATCCAGTCTCTAACCTAATGTTAACTATATTACCATAGCATAAAGTTAGCGTACTGAATCTGCTATGACAGCACAGACAGGTTTTCACAATGGCCTGAACAGCTCTTCCATAGAAGAGCCTCTTTACACTACACTAGTTTGACGACACATACTAGTTCCACAACACATAGTTTTGTAGTGTAAAGAGAGTGATCTAGCTTCAAAACTCTCTTTCCCAAGCCACCTTGGTATGTACAGTAGTGTGGGACACCCCTCTGAGTGGTATAGTGTAAAGACAATGGCTCTCCAACGCCTCATGCCCCTGCAAACTGCACGCAGAGACATAAAAATGTTATACATGAGTTCTGACTCTGGGTATGTAGAAAAAGGGCTTAGACGACAAAATCTCGCACCATCCCTTTAAGTTCAAACAGATCGAGCAGTGGTGCAAATTAGAGCCATGAGTGCATAGCCACTGCTCTCTCCTCATCATCTCCCTACAGTGTATAGGCACGCATCAGTTATATTTCCGATGGTGTCAACATAATTACATTTTCATGCATTTGGGAGTAGAATGTTTGTTTTTTTAAATCACCAGAAATGACCTTATCACAGTCGTTCTATAAAAAAAAAAAATCTCATGGGAGGCAGTGACACCCACTACTTACTTTGCCACCGCTGCTGAAAAAAATCCTAGGGGAAACACTACATCTATCTACGATAATATGGTGTATAGCCTACTGTACATATTTCTATACAAAGACTGTTCACAATAGCAGTATCTTAACTAAAGGAGCTCCCTCCCAACTGAGATTTTCTCCAGTAGACATGTCGTGTAGACAATACGTCACCAATGTACCACTCTACTCATGTAACATGCCTGCTAGAAGTCACATCAACATGAGTTTATTTTTTATAGATTGGATCTGTTCCAAGAAAAAGGTAACTGGCACTTGCATTGAATTCATTCAGCTTGTATATCAATTCTAAATAATCAAATGAAGTTAGAGTACAAGTAAATGAAATAAATGTGAAGCTTCAGCAAGTATGGACAGTAGATTTCAAAGACAACGTATAGAGAAATTCCCTTTGCTGTCTGTTGTTGGTGTTAATTTCACCTAGACAGAATAGAGGGAGGGAACAGACGTTAACTGCCGTTCTTCTTATTAAAAACACAAATTAAGTTAAGCAGGTCGCCTCCTTTCCCTTCTTGGTTATTGAAAAGTCTACAGTGAACAAAAAGCCCTACAGTACATACCACTATAGCTCAATGATTCCAATGAGAGTGTCTCTGGGTCGAACATGGTTATTTTAATGAATCAATTATATTTTCAGAAGTAACCTCAAATCAGGTTTCGATTCCTTCCTTACTTTTGGCAGTTGCTTCTTCAATCATACTAAAAGCAAAAGTCAAATCCAAACAATGCACAGGGCTATTTAGACTGAGACAAAGAGGTATAATTCTGGTAATAGTTAACTGGCATTTACAGGAAAACATTTTCGTCGTCTTGCTGAACAACAAATGCTCAAACCTGTTCTGCAAACTAAGTTGTAGATGGTCTATTTTCATTAGTATGCTAGAAGAAGAACTAATTGATTGTGCCACAGAGGTGAAAATGATACCAATATTTGCTAATTCAGAGTGAGAACTATGTCCTGTTTTCCCTTGCGGAATATATTTTTTTGTGATTTTACTGTGATGACCACTGGATAGGTTATTTAATCAGTTATGTGGATAATAAGGGCAGCGAATCAGCTATGCACCAGAAAGCCAATGCCATTGGTGAGCTATCTAAGCAATGCCAGGAAATAATACATCAAATCAGTAGAGAAGCATGGCTTCACTTTTAATGTCTCTTGCTTTATAAAACCAATCCAAATGGTATTTGTCACAACAGGTATAGACCTTACCGTGAAATGCTTACTTATGAGCACAATGCAGAGTAAGTAAGAAATATTTGCTCAATAAACTAAAGTAAAAACAGAAACATAATAAATTAACAATAACGAGCATATACACAATGGATACCGGTACCGAGTCAATGCGCAGGCGTACGGGTTAGTTGAGGTAATTGAGGTAATACATTATACATACAAAAGTATGTGGACACACCTTCAAATTAGTGAATTTGGCCACTTCAGCCACACTCGTGCTGTTATTGTGAAGTGGAAACATCTAGGAGCAACAACGGCTCAGCCGCAAAGTAATATACACCACACAAGCTCACAGAACGGGACCGCGCCGAGTGCCGAAGCGAGTAGCTTGAGTTCCAAACTGCGTTCTCTGGAGTGATGAAACACACTTCACCATCTGGCAGTCCGACGGACGAATCTGGGTTTGGCGGATGCCAGGAGAACGCTACCTTGCCCCAATGCATAGTGCCAACTGTAAAGTTTGGTGGAGGAGGAATAATGGTCTGTGGCTGTTTTTCATTGTTTGGGCTAGGCCCCTTAGTTCCAGTGAAGGGAAATCTTAACACGACAGCATACAATGACATTCTGTGCTTCCAACTGTGTGGCAACAGCTTGGGGAAGGCCCTTTGCTGTTTTAGAATGACAATGCCCCTGTGTAAAAAGCGAGGTCCATACAGAAATGGTTTGTCTAAAACGGTGTGGAAGAACTTGACTGGCCTGCACAGTGCCCTGACCTAATTTTTCCCAAGATGGTGCTGCAGTAGGACGTGTGTATGTGTATCTGTCTCTGTCTTTGTCTTTTGTCTTTTCCTGTGTAAATAGCCAGTCTTTTTTGTATATATCTTAATCTCACTTTCTATCTACGAACGAAATATACTTTCCTGCAACCCGCCTCACCCAACGTGGTACGGATCTGCTATTTTTATTCCTTATAACTGGAACTTCCATCAGGAGATAGCCAGTTAACTAGCCAGTTAACTACTAGTCTTTGTTAGCCACGGCTAGCGGTCCTCGCCTTTTTTCCCCGTCAGCCTTAGCTCGGACAACACCTGCCAGTCTGCACAGCGCGATATCAACCCAGAGCATATCGGACTGCTTCTCTCTACCATATCACCGGATTCCTGCCGCTTTGGATCATTACACCAAATCATTACTCCGGATCATCGCAGCTAGCTAGCTGCAAACGATTGGCTACTGTTAGCTAACTGTTGAGCTAGCCTCGAGCTAGGCCCATATACCAGCTAATTCTAGGGCTACAATACCTCCTTTGCCAATTGGCCGCCAATCCATCACGACTGGACTGCCGACATGATCCCCCAATGTGGTCTCAACAGGCTATTCTGTTACGATGTCGCCGAAGAATCAACTACTAGCCCCGGCCCGCTAGCTTTTCTGAACGCTGTGTCCCCTGCTCGCCTAGCGCAGAAGTGACTACCGATCAGCACCTTGACCCACCTATTGCTGCTCTTTTGACCCTATGATCACTCGGCTACACAGCCGATGCCCCCTGGACTGTTTCAATAACACGGTACCTCATTTTGTTTACCTGTCGGCCCCAGCCTCAAACTCAGGTCCTGTATGTACCTAACTGACCAGTTCTGCGCATTCATCGCCATTTACACGTTGTTGTCTTAGCTCTCCTGATCAACACCTGTGATTGCTTTATGCATCTCTCTAATGTCAATATGCCTTGTCTACTGCTGTCTTGGCTAGTTTTTGCTGTTTTATTTCACTGTAGAGCCTTCAGTCCCACTCAAAATGCCTTAGATAGCTCTTTCGTCCCACCCCACACACATGCGGAGACCCTACCTGGCTTAACTTGTCCCTCCAGAGACGAAACCTCTCTCATCGTCACTCAACGCCTAGGTTTACCTCCACTGAACTCACATCCTACCATACCATTGTCTGTACATTATGCCTTGAATCTATTCTACCACGCGCAGAAATCTGCTCATTTTATTCTCTGTCCCCAACGCACTAGACGACCAGTTCTTATAGCCTTTAGCCGCACCCTTATCCTAGTCCTCCTCTGATCCTCTGGTGATGTAGAGGTTAACCCAGGCCCTGTAGCCCCTAGATCTACTCCTATTCCCCAGGCGCTATCATTTGTTGACTTCTGTAACCATATAAGCCTTGGTTTCATGCATGTTAACATCAGAAGCCTCCTCCTTAAGATTGTTTTATTCACTGCTTTAGCACACTCCACCAACCCTGATGTCCTAGCTGTGTCTGAATCCTGGCTTAGGAAGGCCACCAAAAATTCTAAAATGTCCATCCCCAACTACAACGTTTTCACCAAGATAGAACGGCCAAAGGGGGTGGAGTTGCAATCTACAGCAGAGATAGCCTGCAGAGTTCTGTCATGCTATCCAGGTCTGTGCCCAAACAGTTCGAGCTTCAACTTTTAAAAATCCACTTTTCCAGAAATAAGTTTCCACTGTTTGCGCTTGTTATAGACCCCCCTCAGGCCCCAGCTGTGCCCTAGACACCATATGTAAATTAATTGCCCCCCATTTATCTTCAGAGTTTGCACTGTTAGGTGACCTAAACTGGGATATGCTTAACACCCTGGCCGTCCTACAATCTAAGATAGATGCCCTCAATCTCACACAAATTATCATGGAACCTACCAGGTACCACCCTAAATCCGTAAACAAGGGTACCCTCATAGATATCATCCTGACCAACCTGCCCTCCAAATACACCTCTACTGTCTTCAACCAGGATCTCAGCGATTACTGCCTCATTGCCTGTGTCCGTAATGGGTCCGCGGTCAAACGACCACCCCACATCCCTGTCAAACGCTCCCTAAAACACTTCAGTAAGCAGGCCTTTCTAATCAACCTGGCCTGGGTATACTAGAAGGATACTGACCTCATTCCAGTCAGTAGAGGATGCCTGGTTATTCTTTAAAAGTGCTTTACTCACCATCTTAAATAAGGATGCCCCATTCAAAAAATGTAGAACTAAGAACAGATATAGTCCTTGGTTCACTCCAGACCTGACTGCCCTTGACCAGCACAAAAACATCCTGTGGCGTACTGCACTAGCATCGAATAGCCCATCCTGTGGCTAGCTTTTTCAAACAGAAATTTGCATCCTGTAGCACAAACTCCAAAAAGTTCTGGGACACTGTAAAGTCCATGGAGAATAAGAGCACCTCCTCCCAGCTACTAGGAAACACTGTCAGAGGCTAGGAAACACTGTCACCACCGATAAATCTATGATCATCGAGAATTTCAATAAGCATTTTTCTACGGCTGGCCATGCTTTCCACCTGGCTACCTCTACCCCGGTCAACAGCTCGGCACCCCCCACAGCATCTTGCCCAAGACTCCCCCATTTCTCCTTCACCCAAATCCAGATAGCCGATGTTCTGAAAGAGCTGCAAAATCTGGACCCCTACAAATCAGCTGGGCTAGGCAATCAGGACCCTCTCTTTCTAAAATTATCCGCCGCAATTGTTGCAACCCCTATTACTAGCCTGTTCAACCTCTCTTTTGTATTGTCTGAGATCCCTAAAGATTGGAAAGCTGCCGCGGTCATCCCCTCTTCAAAGGGGGTGACACTAGGCCCAAACTGTTACAGACCTATATCTATTCTACCCTGCCTTTTTAAAGTCTTTTTAAAGTCTTTTAAAACTTGTAGAAAAGTGTCTGAATACTTAAGTAAATAAGGTATTTCAGCTTTTTTTAAATAAATTTGCTAACATTTCTTAAAACCTGTTTTCGCTTTGTCATTATGGGTATTGTGTGTAGATTGATCAGGGAAAAATATTTTAATAACAAAATGTGGAAAAAGTGAAGGGGTCTGAATACTTTCCGATTGCACTGTATGTGTGAGTGTGTGGTTAGAATCCAGTGAGTGTACATTGAGCCTGTTCAAGAAATAAGAATAAAAGAAGCCGGTAATGTAAATAGTCCGGGTAGCCATTTGATTAACTGTACAGCAGTTTTATGGCTTGGGGGTAGAATCTGTTAAGGAGCCTTTTTGGTCGCAGACTTGGCACTCTGGTACCGCTTGCCGTGTGGTAGTAGAGAGTACAGTCTATGTGCTTCTACATCTGCATTGCTTGCTGTTTAGGGTATTAGGCTGGGTTTCTGTACAGCACTTTGTGACATCGGCTGATGTAAAAAGGGCTTTATAAATACATTGATGATGACTTGGGTGGCTTGAGTCTTTGACAATATTTGGGGCCTTCCTCTGACACCGCCTGATATAGGAAGCTTGGCCCCAGTTATGTACTGGTCCGTACGCACTACCTTCTGTAGTGCCTTGCGGTCGGAATGCCTGAGTAGTTGCTATACCAAGTGGTGAAGCAACCAGTCAGGATGCTCTCGATGGTGCAGCTAAAGAACTTTTTGAGGATCTGAGGTCTCATGCCAAATCTTTTCAGACACCTGAGGGGGTGTTGTCGTGCCCTTATCACAACTGTCTTGGTGTGTTTGGACCATGATAGGTCCTTAGTGATGTGAACACCAAGTAACTCGAAACTCTCGACACGCTCCACTACAGCCCCGTCGATGTGTTTGGGGGCGTGCTTGGCCCTTCTTTTCCTGTAGTCCACGATTAGCTCCTTTGTCTTATAAGGTCAAGGATTTAACGTTTAACCTGATTTTTTTGATATTTTTAAGATACCACTGTAGGTTGAAAATACACAAGACAGACAACATTTCAAGATAACAACTTATTATAAGGGACAAGCTGGTGATTTGAAGTTTTAATATTGAGAAAATCTGTGTAGTTCTATGGTAGCAGCTGCCAGCACAGTCAAACGTGCAAGCTAGATTATCTACAAATGTGCAGACTACAAATCAGCATTTGTTTTGGTTGTTTTCAGACCCGATTAAATTATAAGCCTGTTATCAAAATAGTATATACATGCTTGGAATTCCCTGCCTCTATTTGACTAAACTAACAGTTCATCACAAGAAATACTTAGTTGGGAAATAAATTCATATATTACAATAAGATGTATTGGATAAACTATGGTGATTGGTCCCATCTACAAGACATGCGTTCAGTTTTAATGAGCACATGGATGACTACCAAAATAATAGAATCTGTGAAGCTGCACTATTTAAAATAATAAAGGTCTGTGAAAATAGTTCTGGTTCCGCTGATACCACTTTATTACAGTGTAATTACTCATTTGTTCTGATGTAATTAACTCATTTCATGTCAAATACTTCAATGTTCCTCATCTAAGGAATATTCTGCCGTGATATATAGCAAGAACGATTACATTAAACATAAATAAATAAGCCACTATAAAGGAGAGCAAAACCACCTACTATAATTTGTTAATTAATACAGTTTTTCATATAATTTTTCTATTTAAAAAAGTTGAGAGATTTATGCTTTATCCATGCTTGGTTTAAAACATGTTTTAAACCAAGCCAAAACAACATTATATCAATTATTTATATTGAACTTACATTTGAACTTCATGAATCTTACATGAGTATTTTCCTGTCATATTTATTTAACACAAATTGTGTTTTCCTAATGCATGATTTAGCATTAGCAACACATCAGCTTCTACTGCCACAATTATTTTTAAGTAAATAAAAAAAAAATGGTATTTCAGTTTTTTATTTGTAATAAATTTGTCTGGGAGTGCAGTCATAATTACTCATAAATCAGTGGGATGGCGTGTGTACATTTAGTGTGCTTATTTTCGAAATAAGCACTATATGCAGGTACAGTATATGCAGAAATGTAAACTACAGTTAAAACAGACATATTGAAGCAGGTTCCTCAGGAACTCTCTGATTGAGACATCATGGATTATGAAGATTGCAAAAATGTGCATATGGCTGTAAGGATAATGAAGGCTTACTCTTTAAGGAAATACAGTGAGGCATAGTTAAAGAAATATTGACAACATGGACTATCCATGTGAATATTGTTTTCAAATAATCCAGCACCATTCCAAATATTCAGGGTGCCAAGAATCACAATGTCAAATAGCAAAGAATTATTCAATGGCAGTAATGTTTATAATCACAGTTGACCTGAAGCTACAATAGGTCGCAAAATGGTTATCTGACCATCTCAGGCGATTATTCCTAAAACCTATGATCACACAATAATAACAATATTTCTCTAGAGAAATCCGTTGAGTAAACAAGTTGACTACCACAACCTTTCCTAACAAATGGAAATGTGTCGTTCGGAATTTTCCAGGTGCAAGAATGATTCTAAATGACTCTAAAAGTATGTTGACCTTAATGATTCGGTCAGGAATGTGTATTAATCTCACAATAAAATGAATTGATTAATATGCCTATCATAGAAGAACAACATATCATGGCCGTGAGGGGAACTGATGCTGAAACTTCGAATTAAGTATATTCCTCGTATCTAGACCAAACTAAAGAGATTAAAATAAAAAATAAAAACATTACTGAAATTGACTCCTCAGTGCCGCAATATAGCCAAGGAAATTGTAAATAAATTACTATAGTCTACTTACCTATCAAAACGCTGACAGCGATATTAATAAAAGTGTGTCTTCTTATACAATCCATGGCTCCTTTTGAAAGGATCCTAGAAAGAGTTGTCACTTTTTTGCACTTTTGCCACTTTTATTTATTAATGTTAACAAATGATAAACAACCAAAAACACGTTTTAGATCACCAAGTTCCAAGGACGTGCAGCCTTTTTGCGAGCGTAGTTTTTACTTCACCTTGCTGTAATAGTGGCAATGCTGCAGCGTTTCGGTCTGAATTGGCGAACCAACTCAAACTCACTCCCGAATGAATGCCTGCTCCTTCTCTTTGGGTTACCACTGCCTACTTAGAAACTTGGTCCTAAAGCCTGCCCGTGGTGTCATGCTGTATATTATTGCTTTGCAGAGGTCTTTGTGTATGGCGGTTGGTATGGTCATGTTTTACAGTTGGCACAGCCTGGTCTCATACAATAGACGTAACATAGTAAATGTAAATCCAGGACACTTAAATTAGTATGAAATGGTATGAAAAGTTTGGTAACCCTAAGGTTGCGAGTTTTAATCTCATCTTTACCATTATTGTAATTAGCAACCTTTAACTACTTGCTACTTTTTAGCCATTTTGCAACTACTTAGCATGTTAGCTAACCCTTCCCCTAACCCTAACTTTAATCCTTTTAGTTCACCCTAAACCTAAGGTCTCACAAAATCAAATTACTGAACACCTGAAAAAGTCTCTATTGCAAAGTGCAAAAGTCCATTCCTCTAACATGACCCCATTATGCCATTGGATTCTTCTTCTTACTGTATCATATTTCATTCCTTTTCATTCATCACTGCTCCTCTTCTTGTAACATAGAAATTCACTATGTTGAGCGTCCATGTGTCGTGTCTGATGTGTTTTTAATACAGGATATGGTTACGCCTGTCACCTCGTAATAACCTGCTAATAGAGGTTTCCTGCCTTTGATGTGTTTGCAAAGATCAGTGAAGATCAAAGGCCACAGCTATCTCAGCATAACGCTAATAAGGGGTGTCTGAGTGTAATGACAAGATAAAGACGATGCATGCTTAATCTGTGTTTTTTTCAAATGATGTTTGTGCATTACTATTTTAAAGCAATGGGCATATATTGTATATTAATAATCACATCACAGTGCTTTTGATCTATTGTATAGGATTAGGAACAATAGATGTCCTTATAGCTGTATGAACACATATAATAAAATGTTTGTAAAAGGAAGTTCAGAAAAGCTTGTCAAATCTTGTGTCAAATAAAAGCTAAGGGTCTATATTTTTTTTGAAATTGAGGCATATATGCACTCAGTGTCCAGTTTATTAGGTAAGCCCATGTAGTACTGGGTCGGACCCCACTTTTGGCTCCAGAACAACCTGAATTCTTCGGGCATGGAAACCTTGCTCAATTGTTATGAAGGGACCTAACGTGTGCCAAGAAAACATTCCCCACACCATTACACCACCGCCACCACCGCCACCATACCGTTGACACCATCCTGACTGCCATCAGCATGACGCAACAGGAACCATGACTAGTCAGACCAGGCAATGTTTTTTCCACTCCTCAATTGTCCAGTGTTGGTTATCGTGTGCCCACTGGAATTACTTCTTCTTGTTTTTAGCTGATAGGAGTGGAATCCGGTGTGGTCGTCTGCTGCAATAGCTCATCCATGACAAGGACCGACGAGTTGTGCATTCCGAGATGCCGTTCTGCACACCACTGTGGTATTGCACCGTTTTTTTAGGGGGTGGATCAGCTTTAATTTTGCGGATAGATTGTCTATGTAATTGTCTGCATCACTTCCAATCCCCCAAATCAAATGTATTTATATAGCCCTTCTTACATCAGCTGATATCTCAAAGTGCTGTACAGAAACCCAGCCTAAAACCCCAAACAGCAAGCAATGCAGGTGTAGAAGCACGGTGGCTAGGAAAAACTCCCTAGAAAGGCCAAAACCTAGGAAGAAACCTAGAGAGGAACCGGGCTATGAGGGGTGGCCAGTCCTCTTCTGGCTGTGCCAAGATGTTCAAATGTTCATAAATGACCAGCATGGTCAAATAATAATAATCACAGTAGTTGTCGAGGGTGCAACAGGTCAGCACCTCAGGAGTAAATGTCAGTTGGCTTTTCATAGCCGATCATTGAGAGTATCTCTGCCGCTCCTGCTGTCTCTAGAGAGTTGAAAACAGCAGGTCTGGGACAGGTAGCACGTCTGGTGAACAGGTCAGGGTTACATAGCCGCAGGCAGAACAGTTGAAACTGGAGCAGCAGCACGGCCAGGTGGACTGGGGACAGCAAGGAGTCATCATGCCAGGTAGTCCTGAGGTATGGTCCTAGGGCTCAGGTCCTCCGAGAGAGAGAGAGAAAGAAGGAAAGAAAGAAAGAAAGAAAGAAAGAGAGAGAGAAAGAGAGAATTAGAGAGAACATACTTAAATTCACACAGGACACCAGATAAGACAGGAGAAATACTCCAGATTTAACAGACTGACCCTAGCCCCCCGACACATAAACTACTGCAGCATAAATAAATGAACATACCCATATATATAAATATAAACATGCATACCTTTACACATACATTACATACATAAAAATACGCATACATATATACATATACACCAGTGGAGGCTCCTCAGAGGAGGAAGGGGAGGACCATCCTCCTCAGTGAAATTTCATACAAATAAAAATAGTGAAACATTAAAAAAGTTATCCTTTTTAGATAAAACTGAACTAAATAGATTCATATGTCACCAAATGATTGGTTAAAATACACTGTTTGCAATAAAGATCTACAGTAACTTCAACAGCACTGTCTGGGTTAGCACCGTGGTGTAGCCGGAGGACAGCTAGTTTCCGTCATCCTCTGGCTACATTGACTTCGATACAAAACCTAGGAGCCTGATAGGCCTTACCATTTCCATAGACATGCAGTACAGTTGAAGTCGGAAGTTTACATATACCTTAGCCAAATACATTTAAACTCCGTTTTTCACAATTCCTGACATTTAATCCTAGTAAAAAATCCCTGTCTTAGGTCAGTTAGGATCTCCACTTTATTTTATGAATGTGAAATGTCAGAATAATAGTTGAGAGAATTATTAATTTCAGCTTTAATTTCTTTCATCACATTCCCAGTGGGTCAGAAGTTTACATACACTCAATTAGTATTGGGTAGTGTCATGACGTGGCCCTCATTGGGGATAGCGAGTACCATCCCCCTATCTCTGCACCATCCCCCTCTCTTTCTCACCACCTTTCTCTCTTCCCCCTACACCCAGGCTCTGTTATGCAGGTCATAAATTCCTAGAGGAGTCTCTCCCCTCATGGCCAGACAATATAGAGAGAATGAGTTTCACAGGAGAACAAAGGAACCTCTTCTACATCACAGAACTTGAGAACTGAACAATGTCCATGTTTTGGAGAATCTGTACACAGTCGGGGGAGAATCCAGCTACGACTGGCCGATTTCGTTTAATGTTTGTGAAAATCATGAGAGACAATACAGCCACATTACCATAACTCTGTTTATACAAGAGTCTCAGTTGTGAGGCTTGCATCTGATTGTTGTATAAAATGAATTATGTAATGTGATTTTAAACTGTTTAATGAAGGAAACTCCAATTCCCTTTGGAGTTTCACTAAGTCATAGGCCCACCCCATGAGCACAGACATGGATCTGGCGTCATGGGACAGCCCCTTTCTACTGTTACGAATATAACTCCCACCGGGAGGAATTTCCTAGTCAGACCAGCTTACCTCGAATACCGAGAGGGCTAAGGTTTGAGTAGAGACCATAAACCTGAGTATAAGCTAAGGTTGTAATGGTTGTTGAAACTCTGAGACTATCGATACCGACAGAATAAGAGCAAATCTTTGATACTAATTACTAGTCTGCAACTAGGAATTCTATACCATTGAATGCGAAGGCAGATAATCGCCAAAACATCTATTCTATAAG
The DNA here is from genome assembly GCF_901001165.1 of Salmo trutta. Classification (NCBI taxonomy): domain Eukaryota; kingdom Metazoa; phylum Chordata; class Actinopteri; order Salmoniformes; family Salmonidae; genus Salmo; species Salmo trutta. The sequence goes on from NC_042981.1 coordinate 35,866,277, forward strand.
AACATTTCTGAATGTTACTCTGAAGTAGCCATTCTAACCAAAGACTCCAGGGACACAGAGAGAGGGGCGGGTGAACGTTCAACAGAGATCACAACGACACACTGAGTGTAAATATATATATTGATTGCAATTACTCCCGAATGAGTGAGCGTTCATGTGCAAAGGATTAGCATTTCAATTGTTAGAATTATCAACTGTGTAGTGTCTTTTGTCTTTCGCGCCCTTCTCAGTCCCTTTGTCTACCAAGCCGCGATACCAGTTTAGCCCACTAGGGAACATCCCCAATCATTTCCTTGTAACCATATCTACTTTGTTGTTTGTTTATGCATTTCTGTGATTATTTAGTTAGTTAATAAATAAATGATTGAGACAATTGATGTATGGATGATTAATTGTGAAGACTGGGTTCGTGCAGATAACCAACAATTTACGACGTTTGGAATGAGACTAACGTGAGGTAAAGAATAATTCATTAATTAGGGGGAGGCTTGCAAGCCGAAGAACACCATCCCAACCGTGACGCACAGGGTGGCAGCATCATGTTGTGGGGGTGCTTTGCTGCAGGAGGGACTGGTGCACTTCACAAAATAGATGGCATCATGAGGTAGGAAAATTATGTGGATATATTGAAGCAACATCTCAAGACATCAGTCAGGAAGTTAAAGCTTGGTCGCAAATGGGTCTTCCAAATGGACAATGACCCCAAGCATACTTCCAAAGTTGTGGCAAAATGGCTTAAGGACAACAAAGTCAAGGTATTGGAGTGGCCATCACAAAGCCCTGATCTCAATCCTATAGAACATTTGTGGGCAGAACTGAAAAAGCATGTGCGAGCAAGGAGGCCTACAAACCTGACTCAGTTACACCAGCTCTGTCATGAGGAATGGGCCAAAATTCACCAAACTTATTGTGGGAAGCTTGTGGAAGGCTACCTGAAACGTTTGACCCAAGTTAAACAATTTAAAGGCAATGCTACCAAATACTAATGGAGTGTTTGTAAACTTCTGACCCACTGGGAATGTGATGAAAGAAATTAAAGCTGAAATAAATCATTCTCTCAACTATTATTCTGACATTTCACATTCATAAAATAAAGTGGTGATCCTAATTGACCTAAGACAGGAAATTTTTACTAGGATTAAATGTCAGGAATTGTTAAATACTGAATTTAAATGTATTTGGCTAAGGTGTATGTAAACTTCCGACTTCAACTGTATATACTATAGACATTTTACGGACACAATCTATTTTAAATAGTTATATTTTGTTTGCTTTTAGTCCTGGCCTTCCTTTATTCAACCCCTCCCATCTTTCTCTTAACACCTTCCATATTGGATTTCTATTTGCCATATATTTTTCAACTGTTCTGTGATGCTTCACAAAAGTTCTGAACCTTTCTATTCTCATAGTTTCTACAGATTGCAAATTAAAGATACACATTTTTGCTAAAATAATTATTATATTATTGATCGATTGACTATGACTTTTCAAATCACCCAGTATTGCTATCTGCAGCATTAGCTGTAGGTAAATGTTACAATTCTTCAGCCATTCCTGGACTTGTGACCGAAAACGAGGTACATATGGACAGTACCAAAATAAATTATCTAATGACTCTGCCTCCTCACAGCAAAATCTGCAGAGCTGGGAAGGTTGTATCCCCATATATACTGCTCAAAAAAATAAAGGGAACACTTAAACAACACATCCTAGATCTGAATGAAAGAAATAATCTTATTAAATACTTTTTTCTTTACATAGTTGAATGTGCTGACAACAAAATCACACAAAAATAATCAATGGAAATCCAATTTATCAACCCATGGAGGTCTGGATTTGGAGTCACACTCAAAATTAAAGTGGAAAACCACACTACAGGCTGATCCAACTTTGATGTAATGTCCTTAAAACAAGTCAAAATTAGGCTCAGTAATGTGTGCCTGTATGACCTCCCTGTATGACCTCCACGTGCCTGTATGACCTCCCTACAACGCCTGGGCATGCTCCTGATGAGGTGGCGGATGGTCTCCTGAGGGATCTCCTCCCAGATCTGGACTAAAGCATCCGCCAACTCCTGGACAGTCTGTGGTGCAACGTGGCGTTGGTGGATGGAGCGAGACATGATGTCCCAGATGTGCTCAATTGGATTCAGGTCTGGGGAACGGGCGGGCCAGTCCATAGCATCAATGCCTTCCTCTTGCAGGAACTGCTGACACACTCCAGCCACATGAGGTCTAGCATTGTCTTGCATTAGGAGGAACCCAGGGCCAACTGCACCAGCATATGGTCTCACAAGGGGTCTGAGGATCTCATCTCGGTACCTAATGGCAGTCAGGCTACCTCTGGCGAGCACATGGAGGGCTGTGCGGCCCCCCAAAGAAATGCCACCCCACACCATGACTGACCCACCGCCAAACCGGTCATGCTGGAGGATGTTGCAGGCAGCAGAACGTTCTCCACGGCGTCTCCAGACTCTGTCACGTCTGTCACATGTGCTCAGTGTGAACCTGCTTTCATCTGTGAAGAGCACAGGGCGCCAGTGGCGAATTTGCCAACCTTGGTGTTCTCTGGCAAATGCCAAACGTCCTGCACGGTGTTTGGCTGTAAGCACAACCCCCACCTGTGGACGTCGAGCCCTCATACCACCCTCATGGAGTCTGTTTCTGACCGTTTGAGCAGACACATGCACATTTGTGGCCTGCTGGAGGTCATTTTGCAGGGCTCTGGCAGTGCTCCTCCTGCTCCTCCTTGCACAAAGGCGGAGGTAGCGGTCCTGCTGCTGGGTTGTTGCCCTCCTACGGCCTCCTCCACATCTCCTGATGTACTGGCCTGTCTCCTGGTAGCGCCTCCATGCTCTGGACACTACGCTGACAGACACAGCAAACCTTCTTGCCACAGCTCGCATTGATGTGCCATCCTGGATGAGCTGCACTACCTGAGCCACTTGTGTGGGTTGTAGACTCCGTCTCATGCTACCACTAGAGTGAAAGCACCGCCAGCATTCAAAAGTGACCAAAACATCAGCCAGGAAGCATAGGAACTGAGAAGTGGTCTGTGGTTACCACCTGCAGAACCACTCCTTTATTGGGGGTGTCTTGCTAATTGCCTATAATTTCCACCTGTTGTCTATTCCATTTGCACAACAGCATGTGAAATGTATTGTCAATCAGTGTTGCTTCCTAAGTGGACAGTTTGATTTCACAGAAGTGTGATTGACTTGGAGTTACATTGTGTTGTTTAAGTGTTCCCTTTATTTTTTTGAGCAGTGTATATAACATTCTATTGGTTGCAAGAATTGTCTATAATAATTTAAGTAGAAAAATAGGTTGTTTTGAATCTGGTGTCGTTTTGCGTGTCAATTCACAAACTATGTGCCATGTAATCGGTACATTGAAAATCATTTCCCAACTATTTTGCAATTTATATTGCACAGCTGTCGATTTTTTGGTCCTTAAATGAAACTGGTATATATTTTTATTTATCACAATTTTCATTAACCAATTTTGGTCTTTAATGCAAGGCCGATTTGATGAGATGTTTGGAACTCTCTTTGTTATCGGTCTATTAACTTATACTGCCTGGTGATGTCACAAGGCAAGCCAAAACTCCACGCATGCAAAATCAACTGATTCGAAGGTCATGTGTAAATTCTATTTTCAACCAGCAACTATCAGGAAATAACAGTGATCAAATTTTTTGACACTTTTACAATGTTTAGTTTCATCAGCTGTTGTGCAATGATACAAAACACAGGAAAAACATCATTCTGACTGCACTAGGCCTAGCAAATCTGCATGGATATGTCAGTGTATCCAAACTCAACGTTTTTGGTTCATGATTGAACTAGTTCTGCAATTTGAATATTGAATGTGTGCCCAGATCACACTAGACCACACCATCTGTCCCGGTTCCTGGATGGATGTGGACTGCAGTATGAGAGAATGGCTGAGGCTTGCCTCGTAGGGGACTGTTCCAGACTACTGTCAAGATGTGGCGGTCTTTTCCTGCTGCTCTTAAAGTCGCTGAAGCATCTCCCAGGTGGGTGCTACACTTTGACAGAGGATGAGCCAGCCTACCTACGGAGGAGGAGACAGCGTGCCTGATGAACGCCATTTTCCCTCCGCTCCAGCTACTGCTACTGACTGAACTGCCTAAAGACACCTGAACCTGTGGAAGACCATGAACTGCCGGAATCCCTAAACGTGTTTTTGTTTTTGTGTTCAAAGTGACTTTGAGATTATTGTCTCTAATGAAAAGCGCTATATCAAAAAGACATGTGTTGTTGTTTATTATTATTATATCTGGAATGTTAAATGAGTGATATACAGTTTGGATCTGGAGATGATGATCACTTCAGTTCATTTCATATCAGTATTCACATATGTGATAGGAAGCCAGGGGGCCCAAAGTGGGGTTTCATCACAATGCTACCATGACCTCCATATGACTGCAGCCATCTCTCAGGATGACCCAAAAGTTAATCAGCCAATTGAATTAGCAGAGCGTCATTACTTTAAATTGCCTGCAGAAATAATGCTTTGTCTTAGGGCTCATTTTCGGACATTTCTCCTACCGTAGAGAGGGCCTTGTTTAAGACAGAAGAGGTAGACATTCCCCTTAATAAGGTTCTTTAAATCCTCAAACCCACTAACCTACGTCTGCCTATCTTAATTCTTTAATTAAAGTCAAATGATATTTCTGACAGCCACCAACCATTTTATATTTACCTCCTCCTCCTCCAGTCATTCTGTGCTCTGAGCGATTTATGAGGCAACTATCAGTATAGTGCCTCGCCATTCAAAGCTGTCCAATTCACTCAGTGCATTCCCCACCAAGTCACACAGTACTGAGCAGCTGCATTAGATGAAAACGGGCAAGAATTTAAAATGCATGGCATGTTTATTGAGCAGTGTAAGAAATATTGATTCCGGAAGACCTTGGCTTCGCACGTGTCAACCACTGCCATCTGGCCATGTATAGAGTCAAGTCTAGAGGATATAATAAGTCAATGCATTAGCCCCTTCACTTTTCCATATAGTATCTACAGTTGAAGTCGGAAGTTTACATACACTTATGTTGGAGTCATTAAAACTTGTTTTTCAATCACTCCACAAATGTCTTGTTAACAAAATATAGTTTTGGCAAGTCGGTTAGGACATCTACGTTGTGCATGACACAAGTCATTTTTCCAACAATTGTTTACAGACAGATTATTTCACTTATAATTCACTGTATCACAATTCCTGTGGGTCAGAACTTTACATACACTAAGTTGACTGTGCCTTTAAACAGCTTGGAAAATTCCAGAAAATGATATCATGGCTTTAGAAGCTTCTGATAGGCTAATTGACATAATTTGAGTCAATTGGAGGTGTACCTGTGGATGTATTTCAAGGCCAATCTTCAAACTCAGTGCCTCTTTGCTTGACATCATGGGAAAATCAAAAGACATCAGCCAAGACCTCAGAAAATAAATTGTAGACCTCCACAAGTCTGGTTCATCCTTGGGAGCAATTTCCAAACGCCTGAAGGTACCACGTTCATCCGTACAAACAATAGTATGCAAGTAGAAACACCATGGGACCACGCAGCCGTCATACCGCTCAGGAAGGAGATGAGTTCTGTCTCCTAGAGATGAACGTATTTTGGTGCGAAAAGTGCAAATCAACCCCAGCACAACAGCATAGGACCTTGTGAAGATGCTGGAGGAAACAGGTACAAAAGTATCTATATCCACAGTAAAACGAGTCCTATATCGACATAACCTGAAAGGCTGCTCAGCAAGGAAGAAGCCACTGCTCCCAAACCGCCATAAAAAAAGCCAGACTACGGTTTGCAACTGCACATGGGGACAAAGATCGTACTTTTTGGAGAAATGTCCTCTGGTCTGATGAAACAAAAATAGAACTGTTTGGCCATAATGACCATCGTTATGGGAGGCTTGCAAGCCGAAGAACACCATCCCAACCGTGAAGCACAGGGGTGGCAGCATCATGTTGTGGGGGTGCTTTGCTGCAAGAAGGACTGGTGCACTCCACAAAATAGATGGCATCATGAAGTAGGAAAATTATGTGGATATATTGAAGCAACATCTCAAGACATCAGTCAGGAAGTTAAAGCTTGGTCGCAAAAGGGTCTTCCAAATAGACAATGACCCCAAGCATACTTCCAAAGTTGGGGCAAAAATGGCTTAAGGATAACAAAGTCAAGGTATTGGAGTGGCCATCACAAAGCCCTGATCTCAATCCTATAGAACATTTGTGGGCAGAACTGAAAAAGCTTGTGCGAGCAAGAAGGCCTACACACCTGACTCAACACACAAGCTCTGTCAGGAGGAGTTACAAGTTACACAAGCTCTGTCAGGAGGAATGGGCCAAAATTCATCCAACTTATTGTGGGAAGCTTGTGGAAGGCCAACCGAAACGTTTGACCCAAGCTAAACAATTTAAAGGCAATGCTACCAAATATTTATTGACTTTATGTAAACCTCTGACCCACTTGGAATGTGATGATAGAAATAAAAGCTGAAATAAATAATTCTCTCTACTATTATTATGACATTTCACATTCTTAAAATAAAGTGGTGATCCTAACTGACCTAAGACAGGGAATTTTTACTAGGATTAAATGTCAGGAATTGTGAAAAACTGAGTTTAAATGTATTTGACTAAGGTGTGTAAACTTCCGACTTCAACTGTATGTGGACCTCTTCAGCTCAATCTTTCAGCACCACCTGTGATTAAGACAGCTCCCCAGCGTCTGAACAACAGAGAGGTTAAGAGAATAACAGGATTCAAATCACAGGGTTGACTGTGACAGAGCAATGTCGCTGACGGAGAAGGGCGACATCTTACGAGTTTCAACCCGACTTTGCTATTTAGTGACTTTAACAGAACATTATCTTTAACAGAAGGTTCGATTACCAACTTCAACTCCAACTGAACTGTTCCCCTATTCATACCAGACCCCATTTCTTTGTTTCATGGGCTACCAAAACACTGCAGGTGTAGACGTGGCAGGCGAAATGGCATCCTGGTGAGAAAATCGCCTGGCATTCCCTTCCGTTCTATTGACAAATGTCCAGTCACTCGAGATGGAAAAGCTTCGTTCGAGAATCTGCTATCAGAGAGACTTGAAAAGCAGCAATATTATATGCCTTGCAGACATATGGCTGGATGACTATGTGCACAGACCTCAGTGGTTTCTCCATGCAGTGGCATGATCGGATGAAGTCGGCCTCGGGCAAGTCCAAAGGGGGAGGGGTGTGGCTCTTCATAAAAAACAACTGGTGCGCTCTTTCCAGTGTGAAGGAAATCTCAAGCTTTTGCTCAGCTGATATAGAATACCTCATGGTAAGCTGCAGACCCTATTATCTACCATCTATTATCTATTATCTTCTCATCCGTAATTATAATGGCTGTCTACATCCCTCCACAAGCCAACACCACTTTGGAACTGAACAAACTGTATGGGGCTATAAACAAACAAGAAACCACTTACTCAGAGGCAGCGTTTCTGGTGGATGCAGACTTTTACACGGGGAGACTTAAAACCATTCTACCTCACTTCTATAAAGTCTCTTGCACCACTAGGGGCGCTAAATCTCTGGACCACTTTTATTCTACCCACAGAAACACATCTCTCGTCCTCCCTTCGGCAAATCGGACCACGACGACTTTATTCTCCTGCTTCCTGTTTACAAACAAAAGCTCAAACAGGAAGTTCCAATGACACGCTCAATACTGAAGTAGTCTGATGAAGCAGACACGAGGCTACAAGAGTGTTTTGCTAGTACAGACTGGGATATGTTTCAGAATTCATCCGATAGCATTGAGGAGTTTACCACATCAGTCACTGGTTTCATGAATAAGTGCATAGACAACTTCCCCACAGGGACTATACAAACATATCCAAACCAAAAACCATGGATTACAGGCAATATCCACGCTGGGCTAAAGGCTAGAGCTACTGTTTACAAGAAACGGGACACGGCATGGACACATTCAAGAAAGCCCGCTACGACTTCTGACGAGACATAAAACATGAAATGGGATAATGTAGGAGGAAGGTAAAATCCTATTGCACTGGCTTCGATGCTCGTCATATGTGGGGCCTGCAGATGATAACGGATTACAAAGAGAAATCCAGTCGTGAGATGCCCAGTGATGCAGATAGCTTAATGCCTTTTTTGTACGCTTCGAGGAATACAACACTGAGTCTTGCGTGAAGGCCCCTGTTGTTCAGGATTAATGTGTCATCTCGGTTTCTGTGGCCGATGTGAGTAAACTTTTAAACAGGTTAACACTCGCAAGACGGAATAACAGGGCGCATTCTCAAAACATGTGGTCCCGTGTGGCTCAGTTGGTAGAGCATGGTGTTTGCAACACCAGGGTTGTGGGTTTAATTCCCACGGGGGACTAGTATGAAAAAAAAAATGTATGAAATGTATGCATTCACTACTGTAAGTCGCTCTGGATAAGAGCGTCTGCTAAATGACTAAAATGTAAATGTAATGCGAAGACCAGTTGGCAAGTGTCTTCACAAACATTTTTAATCTCTCCTTGTCCCAGTCTGTAATCCCAACATGTTTCAAGCTGACCACCATTGTCCCTGGTAACCTGCCTAAATAATTATAATTCATTATGAAGTGATTTGAAAGGCTGATCACCATCATCCCAGCACCCTGGACTCACTCCAATTCATATACCTCCCCAAGAGATCCATAGATGACGCAATCTCAATTGCACTTAACACTGATCTCTCCCACCTGGAAAAGAGGGTAAATAAATACAGTATGTAAGAATGTTATTCATAAACTACAGCTCAGCGTTCAACACCATAGTACCCTCCAAGCTCATCACCAAGCTGGGGACCCTGGAACTGAACACCTCCTTCTGTAACTGGTAACTGGACTTCCTGAAGGGCCGGCCGCAAGTGGTGAGGGTAGGCAACAACACCTCATCCACGCTGACCCACAATACAGGGGCCCCTCACATGTGTGTGCTTAGTCCCCTCCTGTACTTCCTGTTCATTTTTTACGTTTACATTTTAGTCATTTAGCAGACACTCTTATCCAAAGCGACTTACAGTAGTGAATGCATACATTTCATACATTTTTTTTCCCGTACTGGTCCCCCGTGGGACCCCGTGTTCACCCACAACTGTGTGGCCACGCATGACTCCAACACCATTATCAAGTTTGCTGACGACACAACGGTGGTAGGCCTGCTACCCGATGGCGATGAGACAGCCTACAGGGAGGAGGTCAGAGACTTAGCGGTGTGGTGCCAGGACAACAGCCTCTCCCTCAATGTCAGTAAGACCAAGGAGCTGATTGAGGACTACAGGACAAAGACGGAGCGGTAGTGGAGCCGGTCTAGTGCTTCAAGTTTCTTGGCGTCCACATCATTAAAGACTTAACATGATCCGCACACACCGGCACAGTCATGAAGAGGGCATGACAGTGTCTCTTCCCCCTCAGGAGGCTGAAAGATTTGGCATTGGCCCTCAGACAGCTGCACCATCGAGAGCATCTTGACGTTCTGCATCACCGTTTGCTATGGCAAATACACCTCCCTCGACCGCAAAGCGCTACAGAGGGTGGTCGGACAGCCCAGTATATCACTGGGGCCGAGCTCCCCGCCATCCCGGACCTCTATATCAGGCGGTGTAAGGGGAAGGCACAAAAATGGTCAAAGACTCTGGCCACCCAAGCTATAGACTGGTCCCTCTGCTACTGTCCGGCAAACGGTACCGTAGCATTCAGACCAAAAGGCTCCGAGACAGCTTCTACCCCCAAGCCACAAGACTGCTAAATAGCCATAAGAAAGCAAAATAGTTAATTAAATGGTTACCCGGACTATCTGCACTGACTCTATGTACACTCACAAGAATATATAAGGTATACACACTATATACTGTACACACTCACTCACACCCACTACACTGACACTGACACTCTCAACCAAAACCCACACACATTCCCATACATTACGTACGCACACACACAGATGATACAAGCATACCAACACAACACAAACACACATACAGATGTAGGAACTTAATTTGATCACTCCTTTTTTGCTGAGAAATTTCATGCAGAGCAGGAAATGCAAACTTGTATTGTATTCAAGGTTTTAAAAGGCTTCTAAGGTTTGTAACTTCCACTTTAACATTTCTGACTGATTTGCCTAAACAAAAAAATGATTAACCCCAACCAAAAATGTCCATTAATTTTAATCCACATAATACACTATATATACAAAAGCATGTGGACCACCCTTCAAATTAGTAGATTCGGCTATTTAAAATCGGGCACACAGCCATGCAATCCCCACAGACAAACATTGGCAGTAGAATAGCCTTACTGAAGAGCTCAGTGTTTTTCAACGTGGCACCGTCATAGGATGTAACCTTTCCAACAAGTCAGTTCGTCAAATTTCTGCCCTGCTAGAGCTGGCCCGGTCAACTCTAAGTGCTGTTATTGTGAAGTGGAAATGTCTAGGAGCAACAAGGGCTCAGCCGCGAAGTGGTAGGCCACACAAGCTCACAGAATGGGACCGCCGAGTGCTGAAGCGTGTAGCGCATAAAAATCGCCTGCCCTTGGTTGCAACACTCACTACCAAGTTCCAAACTGCCTCTGGAAGCAACGTCAGCACAAGAACTGTTTGTCGGGAGCTTCATGAAATGGGTTTCCATGGCGGAGCAGCCGCACACAAGCCTAAGATCACCATGCGCAATGCCAAACATGGTGGAGTGGTGTAAAGCTCGCGGCCATTGATCTCTGGAGCAGTGGAAACGAGTTCTCTGGAGTGATGAATCACACTTCACCATCTGGCAGTCCGATGGACGAATGTGGGTTTGGTGGATGCCAGGAGAACGCTACCTTCCCCGATGCATCATGCTAATTGTAAGGTTTGGTGGAGGAGGAATAATGGCCTGGGGCTGTTTTTCATGGTTCATACTAGGCCCCTTAGTTCCAGTGAAGGGAAATCTTAATGATACAGCATACAATGACATTCTAGACGATTCTGTGCTTCCAACTTTGTGGCAACAGTTTGGGGAAGGCCATTTCCTGTTTCAGCATGACAATGCCCTCGTGCACAAAGCAAGGTCAAGACAGAAATGGTTTGTTGAGATCTGTGTGGAATAACTTGACTGGGCTGCACAGAGCCCTGACCTCAACCCCATCGAACACCTTTGGGATGAATTGGAACGCAGACTGCGAGCCAAGCCTAATCGCCCAACATCAGTGCCCGACCTCACTTATGCTCTTGTGGCTTAATGGAAGCAAGTCCCCGCAGCAATGTTCCAACATCTAGTGGAACGTCTTCCCAGAAGAGGCTGTTAAAGCAGCAAAGCGAGGACCAATATTAATGCCCATGATTTTTTAATGAGATGTTTGACAAGCAGGTGTCCACATACTTGTGGCCATGTAGTGTAATTCAATTTCCAGTTGCTGCACGATTATTTTCCTGCTCTTGCAAGATGGCTCAAATTAAGTTGCTACATCTGTACACACACACGCATTCACACATATTTTTATATTCTGCTGCTGCTCTGTTCTTCTTATTATCTATCCTGATGCCTAGTCCCTTTATCCTGCCTTCATGTACCTACAGTATCTACCTCAAATACCTCATAGCCCTGCACATTAATCTGGTACTGGTGCTCCCTGTACACTGGGTGTACAAAACATTAGTCTCACCTTCTAAATATTGAGTTGCACTGACTTTAGCCATCAGAACAGCTTCAATTCATCGGGCATGGACTCTAGAAGGTGTCGAAAGCATTTCATGTTGAATCTAATGCTTCTCACAGTTATGTCAAGTTGGCTGGATGTCCTTTGGGTGGTGGACCATTCTTGATACACATGGGAAACTGCTGAGTGTGAAAAACCCAGCAGTGTTGCAGTTCTTGACACACTCAAACCGGTGTACCTGGCACCTACTCCCATACCCCGTTCCAAGGCACTTAAATCTTTTGTCTTGCCCTTCACCCTCTGAATGGCACACATACACAATCCATGTCTCAATTGTCTCAAGGCTTAAAAATCCTTATTTAACCTGTCTCCTACCCTTCATCTACACTAATTGAAGTGGATTTAACAGGTGACATCAATAGTGTATTTACAGGAAAATCTAAGAGGTTCATCATAAATAACACAAGAATGATTTCATCATTAACAACAAATGAATAGTCCTGTCAGACCCAAGTGTCCAACGAGCATATTATGCCGGGGGAGGGGGGTTCTACTAAGCTATATGGAATTGTTTTAAGAAGGTCATAAGCATTTTCTTTGGCCTTACTGCTATTAGCCCATACAAACACATTGAATAACAGATTCACTACATTGAACAACAGACGCCTCAGAAGTCCTCAACTGGCAGCTTCATTAAATAGAACTCGCAAAACACCAGTCTCAACGTCAACAGTGAAGAGGCGATTCCGGGACGGTGGCCTTCTAGACAGAGTTCCTCTGTCCAGAGTCTGTGTTCTTTTGTCCATCTTAATCTTTTATTTTTATTGGCCAGTCTGAGATATGGATTTTTCGTTGCAACTCTGATGGGCAAAAGAACACAGACACCGAATAGAGGAACTATGCCTAGAAGGCCAGGATCCCGGAGTCGCCTCTTCACTGTTGACGTTGAGACTGGTGTTTTGCAGGTACTATTTAATGAAGCTGCCAGTTGAGGACTTGTGAGGCGTCTGTTTCTCAAACTAGACACTCTAATGTACTTGTCCTCTTGCTCAGTTGTGCACCGGGGCCTCCTACTCTTCTTTCTATTCTGGTTAGAGACAGTTTGCGCTGTTCTGTGAAGGGAGTAGTACACATCGTTGTACGAGATCTTCAGTTTCTTGGCAATTTCTCGCATGGAATAGCCTTCGTTTCTCAGAACAAGAATAGACTGATGAGCTTCAGAAGAAAGTGCTTTGTTTCTGGCCATTTTGAGCCTGTAATCGAACCCACAAACGCTGAAACTCCAGATGCTCAACTGGTCTAAAGACGTTTTATTGCTTCTTTAATCAGACACAACAGTTTTCAGCAGTGCTAACATAATTGCAAAAGGGTTTTCTAATGATCAATTAGCCTTTAAACATTATAAACTTGGATTAGCTAACACAACATGCCATTGGAACACAGGATTGATGGTTGCTGATAATGGGCCTCTGTACGCCTATGTAGATATTCCATAAAAATCAGCTGTTTCCAGCTACAGTAGTAATTTACAACATTAACAATGTCTACACTGTATTTCTGATCAATTTGATGTTATTTTAATGGACAAAAAATGTGCTTTTCTTTCAAAGACAAGGACATTTCTAAGTGACCCCAAACTGGTGCCAGGGGACCTTCAGATGAGTCTTTTGAGGCCTGTGGGTGTCCTAGAGCAAAACTGAGAACTCACCTTTCCACAGAGGGGTCTTAATAGTATTTGTAGGCCAAACCATTCGGACGCCACAGACAATTTTATGAGAAGCAAGATTTTAGCGATGTCTCAGGGTCTGACAAACACCGCTCTACCTCTGTCACCTTTCACTGCAGATGTGGAAGTGCGACATCGGCAGATGCTGTGGATTGAAAAAAAGAAATAAGATATCTCCAGCATAAACTGACAGATTTTTATAGGGATTTTTTTTATGACGCTAATTAGATTTCCGTGGAGGCACGCACATCATCTCTAGGGGGTTAAACCTTTCACCCTCTGAATGGCACACATACACAATCCATATCTCAATTGTCTCAAGGCTTAAAAATCCTTCTTTAACCTGTCTCCAACCCTTCATCTACACTGATTGAAGTGGATTTAACAGGTGACGTCAATAAAGGATCGTAGCTTTCACCTGGTCAGTCTATGTCATGGAAAACGCAGGTGTTCCTAATGTTTCGTACACTCAGTGTATATACTGTCGCTCCATCCTTGTGTATTTATTCATGTGTTACTATTTGTATTTTTCTTATGATTTTTTTACAACTCTGCATCGTTGGGAAGGGCTCATAAGCAAGCGTTTCACGGTAAAGTCTACACCCGTGGTATTCTGTGCAAGAGACAAATACAATTTGATATGATCAGCAACTGTCTCTTCCCCATTCATCACACAGCAGAAGGGATGCAGATAGAGAAAGAGCCAAAGAGTGGTAGAACCAGTGCCATCTCCATGAGTGTGGCACTCTGAGTCTTTTAGAAATGCTAAATGACTCACTCAGAGCTCTGTAAGTCAATTCCTGAAATCTCTTTAGCGTGCGGAATGATTTATGAGAGAAGTGCTCAGGGCTCTATCACTGGATAGATTGTTTCCAACTATCTTCAATAATGGTCCCCACTCTACGGTGAAGAAATAAGACTTATGGTAGGCATACTTAATAGAAGACATTTAAAAAAATGTATACATCAGTGCAAGGGCTACCTAGGGGCACACACAAGATAACTTTCATGGGTGCTGTATTCGCTTTAGATAGCTGCCAACCATCTACATTGTTTGACCATTTCACAGGCAGTTTAGCCGATTTTTATGCCAGAGGCCAGAAACAAAACCGTTAGTAGATTAACACCAAATAAAGCAGGTATTTTTCCTTGTATCGATGATGATGTATGTGGAATTTCCCCACCACTTTCTCGTCCAATCAGGCAATACCCTGGACAGCCGCAGCAAAAAAACTATTTTCTTTGTAAGTACGAGAATCTATTGCCATATTTGCTTGTAGTTAAAGTCCATGTTCCGTCCCAACATGTAAAAACATTTATGCAATCTGACAACAAAAAATGTGTCCATCCAGATGAGTTTTGCATTGTAGCCATATGCAGGAATTGGCACATAGTGGAAAACCCATATTTCTGGCATGAAACTCATTTAGCACATTGTTTAAATATTCATATCTCATTTAACTGGAGATAAACAAGATGATGCCTGGGGTTTCATTTAGATGGATTTGAACTTAATTTCACCCCATCAGTCATTTCATTGGCACATTTTTTACGGTGAAGTACCACCGAAGTTCCTTGCTAGAATAGTATTGCATTGTTCACAAAGATGGCTTGTGCCGCTATCATACTCTAGCTTCAGTAAAGATCATATCTTCTAGCTTTCAGTCAACAGTGGTAGACGACAGTCTGCTGTGACTAGACAGCTTATTGAGGCCATTGCTTTCTTACTAACACATGCATGCATACATTCTACCACAGACAGTCAACAGGAAATGTCTCTCTTGATGCTTAATTCAATAAGATTCAAAGACAGTGCTGTCTGGTTGTCTCCACCAATGTATTTCCCCTGTCTCTAAGGTTGAACTCAACACCCAATATCTCAGTGTCCTCACAAGGATTGGAAAACAACATATACCGTTGTAGAAGTCCGTAGTGATAGTTTCACATTGCCATAGATTACAACTTAAATCTAAACTGGGAAAAAACACAGATACGATGTAAGAAACTTGCTATAAACCACATTTCCAGAAATAAGTGATATGGGAGCTTGGTCAGTATAACAAGAGTGTGTTGATAGGAACATCTAAGAGGTTTAATCATGAACAACACAAGACTGATTTCATCACCAACAACAAATGAATAGTCCTGTCAGAGCCAAAAGTCCAAAGAGCATATTCAGAATGTAACTGAAAACGTTATTTCTCCCAGAACCTCTGGCTGAGTCTTTGAATGGAAGTCCAAGTCCATGTAACTATTTGTAATTCAAGAGAAGACAAAAAGTAATCCCAACCGAATCCCAAGTATGAAGTCCAACAGGAAATGTAAAGTTTCAATGTATATTTATTTTATTTATTTTTTAACCCTTATTTCACCAGGTACTTTGACTGTGAGCACATTCTCCTTTACAGCAACAACCTGGGGAATAGTTACAGGGGAGAGGAAGGGGGATGAATGAGCCAATTAAAGTGTTGGCTCTAAACTATTCAATTTCTATTTTTCCACTAAAGCAGTGTGGAATCTGAAAAGAGAGGGCTGAATTCCCTCTTAGTAGCAAACAATGCTATACGCAATCAGCACAATATAGTGTGTTAAACATTGTCTTGGCCAAGTGGATACATCAATATATTATTTCTTTATAATGTTTCATCATTTAATTTATTTTAAGGGCAGTGTTCCATTTCATTTTCTCTCCCTGTGGGACGATGTGACTGAACGGCCTGAATTGTTGAATCTGTTCATGGGTCAATTAATGCCAAAGAGACCAGGTTCCCCATCTTTAAATGACAGGGTGCATCTGAGCTGACTGTGCTTAATCCACATTAGAATTACATCTAACCAATTTTCCAGCTGATTATACATAGAGGAGTTTAAACGACATGTCCGATTTAGTTGTATTAGACTTACCAAAATATCATGGGCCACAAACATTCTGGTGGTTGATGGAGCCCTAGCAGGCTTGGATAGAAGACAAAGCTGCTTTCAAATGCTGTGTGTGAATTCAGTTGTTGTATTCTTTCAGAGAAATGGAAGAGCTACACATTTCAATTGGTTGTTGGGATGGTTCTTTTGCTTCTTATGTTCAACCTACCCAATTGCTGTTGATGCTCCCAATTTCTTGTTTGATTTGTTTGGAAATCATTTCATAATATAAATACAAAGGTATATACATAAACGATAAGAATTGTTGAAGTCTCCATCTGCCTTATTTCAAACAGCAAGAAATTAAGTTAAGATTAGGTTTATCAGAACAAACTATTACCCCTCGGTGATGATCTAAAGCCATAAGAAGGAAAGTTTTTGGACTGGAGATAGTTGTGGTTCTTGATGGGGCAAATACTGGCTAATGAAAATGACTGGATTTCATTTCCTTCTGGCCACACAGTATTTGTCTTTGTTACGCTAACGTCTAAACTGAAAAAAATTCACAAATATGTAGTACTAAATACAAGAAAGCTGATCCTTATCTTATCAGCTGGAAAGATTACTACTGAAAGATCAATTTACACACTTATGCGGAGCCCTCGAACAAAACACCAATGAAGGATATATTTTTCCACAAATCAGGCCTCCAGCCCAAAAGTTGTGGGATCATACAAGAAGGAGTAAGGAGGCCCACCCCTGAGGGCATTTGGAGAGAAAGTTGTTGTGTAGGGAAGAGGGTCTCTTGACAGTGATTAGAAGTTCTGTGTCACTTATTTTGGGCTTGGAGGGGAGCTCAGTGCCTAAGGCAAGTCCATACAGCAGCCCCACGTCTCAAATTATTTTTGTTATTGGAGTCTTGTAGACTAGAGAGCCAGACAAAAAGAGAAAGTGTGTGTGTGAGTGTGTGTGTGTGTATTTATGCACTTGTTTTCCTACATTATTAGGACCCCAATGTCCTAACATTTCACCCAAATGTCTTGAAAAGGATGGAAAACAATAACTATAAATGCTATTTTAAGCTTTAAGGTTTTGGGGTTAAGGTTAGGGATAGGGTTATGGATAGGTTTAGGGTTAGGTTAAGGGTTAGGGGTAGGGTTATCATCTTTAATGGTCAAACATGTTTATACTCCAAAAAGTCCTGAAATTGGAGATGTGTTTTTGTGTTCAAAAACAGCCTTTGTGGGCACACAGACCACTACAGCCAGACAATCATTCTGAGTATTGCTTCTGGCCACAGCTTGCAGCCAGAGGGTAATATAACTACTTGGGAGGTGTGGATAACATTTTGACACTCTGTAATGGAGTATATTTTTAACTCCGACTTTTGTAGATTTGTATTACTGCAGAAAAACCGAAGGAGAGCAAAGATATGTCAATTCAAACCACAGTGTATACACAGCTAATACAAAATGCTATCCCTCTGGATGAAAACTACTTTTGTGATCTTTACTTTAAATTAAATAATATTGATGGATAGGATTTGTTTACAATTTTTTATATTAATCAGTCAATGTGATAATTTGAAGTGTCTTTATCAAGCCTTTCAAATTATGTTGAAAAAGGATGACATTTATGCATTGCATCCTACACTCTTAATAAGTAAAAAGGGTACTTCGGCTGTCCCCATAGAAGAACCCTTTTTGGTTGGAGGTAGAACCCTTTTTGGTTCCAGGTAGCACCCTTTTGGGTTCCATGTAGAACCCTCTGTGGAAAGGGTTCTATCTGGAACCCAAAAGGGTTCTGCCTCCTCGCAGGAAGATCTGCAGAGCTGGGAAGGTTGTATATATATATATATATATATATAGATAGAATATATATATACACATATATACACTGCTCAAAAAAATAAAGGGAACACTAAAATAACACATCCTAGATCTGAATGAATTAAATAATCATATTAAATACTTTTTTCTTTACATAGTTGAATGTGCTGACAACAAAATCACACAAAAATAATCAATGGAAATCCAATTTATCAACCCATGGAGGTCTGGATTTGGAGTCACACTCAAAATTAAAGTGGAAAACCACACTACAGGCTGATCCAACTTTGATGTAATGTCCTTAAAACAAGTCAAAATGAGGCTCAGTAGTGTGTGTGGCCTCCACGTGCCTGTATGACCTCCCTACAACGCCTGGGCATGCTCCTGATGACGTGGCGGATGGTCTCCTGAGGGATCTCCTCCCAGACCTGGACTAAAGCATCCGCCAACTCCTGGACAGTCTGTGGTGCAACGTGGCGTTGGTGGATGGAGCGAGACATGATGTCCCAGATGTGCTCAATTGGATTCAGGTCTGGGGAACGGGCGGGCCAGTCCATAGCATCAATGCCTTCCTCTTGCAGGAACTGCTGACACACTCCAGCCACATGAGGTCTAGCATTGTCTTGCATTAGGAGGAACCCAGGGCCAACCGCACCAGCATATGGTCTCACAAGGGGTCTGAGGATCTCATCTCGGTACCTAATGGCAGTCAGGCTACCTCTGGCGAGCACATGGAGGGCTGTGCGGCCCCCCAAAGAAATGCCACCCCACACCATGACTGACCCACCGCCAAACCGGTCATGCTGGAGGATGTTGCAGGCAGCAGAACGTTCTCCACGGCGTCTCCAGACTCTGTCACATGTGCTCAGTGTGAACCTGCTTTCATCTGTGAAGAGCACAGGGCGCCAGTGGCGAATTTGCCAATCTTGGTGTTCTCTGGCAAATGCCAAACGTCCTGCACGGTGTTGGGTTGTAAGCACAACCCCCACCTGTGTGCTCTGGACACTACGCTGACAGACACAGCAAGCCTTCTTGCCACAGCTCGCATTGATGTACCATCCTGGATGAGCTGCACTACCTGAGCCACTTGTGTGGGTTGTAGACTCCGTCTCATGCTACCACTAGAGTGAAAGCACCGCCAGCATTCAAAAGTGACCAAAACATCAGCCAGGAAGCATAGGAACTGAGAAGTGGTCTGTGGTCACCACCTGCACAACCACTCCTTTATTGGGGGTGTCTTGCTAATTGCCTATAATTTCCACCTGTTGTCTATTCCATTTGCACAACAGCATGTGAAATGTATTGTCAATCAGTGTTGCTTCCTAAGTGGACAGTTTGATTTCACAGAAGTGTGATTGACTTGGAGTTACATTGTGTTGTTTAAGTGTTCCCTTTATTTTTTTGAGCAGTATATATATATATATATATATATAATATATAAGAGTGTAAATAATTATACATCAAGAGGGATGCACTTGTATTAGCTTCTAGTACAGAAAAGCTATGCAAGTCTAAAGGAGCTGCCAAATGTTTATGTCACTTTTATGTCTCCATTTCCATCAAGCACTGAGGGGGTCGGCTTTGCACAGCCGTTCACAAGGGCAGTAAAAAGTAATCCATCAATGAGAAAGGGAGAGTGATGGGGGTAAAAGCCTGCATTTTACCTGCTCTGGGCACCAAGCCAGAAGGCTCAGAGAACAGTGTATTTCCATCCTTCTCATGCTTCTCATGTTAATATCATCATGACAGTAGAGAGCCTAGTCACATCAAATATCACTGGGACCACACATACAGGTATACAGACTTGAGCACACACACCCATAGCACGCACAAGCAGACACACACACACACACATACACACACACACACACACACACACACACGTGGCCTACAGACAACAAATCACTAAAGCCTTCTTGTACTGCTTGAGGAAATACTCATCCAGTGACATCATTCTTGGAAAAAGATACAGCACTTAAAGGGACAATCTGTAGTTGCTATATCCATTTCTGCACTTATCAATTAATGATACGTACCCATTGATTCTTGCAGAATATAACTTCTGAATGCTTCATGAGCTTAGTTAAACTGTCGTACCCCATCAGAACCCAAAATATAAGCTTGTTTTACCCCAATGTTTGTAAACAAAGTGAATGTAAGCGAACACTATATAGCCTCAAAACACGGTTAAAACTATCATTTTGATGTTATGGATTGTAAGTCCTTGCATCCATAGCTCTGTCTATGAATTTGAGAGACATTACATTTCTCCAGCCCCATCCCTCAGCTTTTTACCGAATCAGGGGCCGGTAGAACACTTTTTATTGTTTCAACTGATGATTGCAGCTTTAATAAGGTACATAACAATATGTAGGATCTTTGTGTCACATTTGAAATATTGAAGAGATTTTGTTGGAGAACAGCAGATTTCCTATACAAACAGCAAGCCAACTTACCTGCAGTAGGGACATTCTGACCTTTGAGTGCTTCTTGTCGAAATCTATCAACTGTAATTCAAACCAACAAGAAAAGTAATTACAATAGTCCATACTTAATGTTGTTATCACGCCCTGGCCATAGAGAGGGTTTTGTTCTCTATTTTGGTTAGGCCAGGGTGTGACTGGGGTGGGCGTTCTATGTTCCTTTTTCTATGTTTTTGTATTTCTTTGTTTTGGGCAGAGTCTATCCTAGTCAGAGGCAGCTGTCTATCATTGTCTCTGATTAGGAATCATACTTAGGCAGCCTTTTCCCACCTGTGCTTTGTGGGATCTTTTGTTTGTGTAGCTGCCTGTGAGCAGCCCAGAACGTCACGCTTCCGTCTGTATTGTTTTGGTGAGTTTCATATTTATTAAACATGTGGAACTCTAAGTATGCTGCGCCTTGGTCTACTCCTTTAGACGATCGTGACAGTTGTTTATTCAATGTGAAATAAACAGCAAATGCAATTGAAGAGTTCTTACCCTATTAAACATCTACGATGTGGACATAATGCACATGAGGAAGACACTATATAAATATATTAAGATACAGTCCGGCCCTTGAGCATATACAGTAATATACTGCTCAAAAAAATAAAGGGAACACTTAAATAACACAATGTAACTCCAAGTCAATCACACTTCTGTGAAATCAAACTGTCCACTTAGGAAGCAATACTGACTGACAATAAATGTCACATGCTGTTGTGCAAATGGAATAGACAACAGGTTGAAATTATAGGCAATTAGCAAGACACCCCCAATAAAGGAGTGGTTGTGCAGGTGGTGACCACAGACCACTTCTCAGTTCCTATGCTTCCTGGCTGATGTTTTGGTCACTTTTGAATGCTGGCGGTGCTTTCACTCTAGTGGTAGCATGAGACGGAGTCTACAACCCACACAAGTGGCTCAGGTAGTGCAGCTCATCCAGGATGGCACATCAATGCGAGCTGTGGCAAGAAGGTTTGCTGTGTCTGTCAGCGTAGTGTCCAGAGCATGGAGGCGCTACCAGGAGACAGGCCAGTACATCAGGAGACGTGGAGGAGGCCGTAGGAGGGCAACAACCCAGCAGCAGGACCGCTACATTTTACATTTACATTTTAGTCATTTAGCAGACGCTCTTATCCAGAGCGACTTACAGTAGTGAATGCATACATTTCATACAATTTCATACATTTTTTTTTTTTTTTTCCTGTGCTACCTCCGCCTTTGTGCAAGGAGGAGCAGGAGGAGCACTGCCAGAGCCCTGCAAAATGACCTCCAGCAGGCCACAAATGTGCATGTGTCTGCTCAAACGGTCAGAAACAGACTCCATGAGGGTGGTATGAGGGCCCGACGTCCACAGGTGGGGGTTGTGCTTACAGCCCAACACCGTGCAGGACATTTGGCATTTGCCAGAGAACACCAAGATTGGCAAATTCGCCACTGGTGCCCTGTGCTCTTCACAGATGAAAGCAGGTTCACACTGAGCACATGTGACAGACGTGACAGAGTCTGGAGACGCCGGGGAGAATGTTCTGCTGCCTGCAACATCCTCCAGCATGACCGGTTTGGCAGTGGGTCAGTCATGGTGTGGGGTGGCATTTCTTTGGGGGGCCGCACAGCCCTCCACGTGCTCGCCAGAGGTAGCCTGACTGCCATTAGGTACCGAGATGAGATTCTCAGACCCCTTGTGAGACCATATGCTGGTGCGGTTGGCCCTGTGTTCCTCCTAATGCAAGACAATGCTAGACCTCATGTGGCTGGAGTGTGTCAGCAGTTCCTGCAAGAGGAAGGCATTGATGCTATGGACTGGCCCGCCCGTTCCCCAGACCTGAATCCAATTGAGCACATCTGGGACATCATGTCTCGCTCCATCCACCAACGCCACGTTGCACCACAGACTGTCCAGGAGTTGGCGGATGCTTTAGTCCAGGTCTGGGAGGAGATCCCTCAGGAGACCATCCGCCACGTCATCAGGAGCATGCCCAGGCGTTGAAGGGAGGTCATACAGGCACGTGGAGGCCACACACACTACTGAGCCTCATTTTGACTTGTTTTAAGGACATTACATCAAAGTTGGATCAGCCTGTAGTGTGGTTTTCCACTTTAATTTTGAGTGTGACTCCAAATCCAGACCTCCATGGGTTGATAAATTGGATTTCCATTGATTATTTTTGTGTGATTTTGTTGTCAGCACATTCAACTATGTAAAGAAAAAAGTATTTAATAAGATTATTTCATTCATTCAGATCTAGGATGTGTTATTTTAGTGTTCCCTTTATTTTTTTGAGAAGTGTATATCATTATGAGATAATTATAAACATTGAAGGTTACTGTACGTATATATCAACTTCCTCAGTATGAAATCTTAAGACAATGTAGATCACATAAATGCAGACTATGAGAAACTGCAAAAGCCATACCATATGAATCAATAACATCAATGAGAACCGTCCTGAAAGACAGAATTGGAACACATTTTTCTACTGTGTAAAGAATGAAGGTTTGCTCATGCCTCTTTTCCCTTACCCATTAAATGAATGTTCCCACTCCACCACAGACTTGGTGGACCATCATCCATTAAACATGACAGGTCCCCCTGCCCTGCTACAGCAGTCTGAATCCTATCCAAAGGCGTTGGATCATTATGGGAAATGGGCCAGAAGTAAATGGACAGCGTAGATGCAAAGGCATTAAAAAGACAAATGTTTTGGTCAATTACCACCAAATGCCCCCATTTCTGATTGATCCAAATGGAGAATTTGTTTTGTACTGTACATTGTGGCGGTAACAGAGACAGACTGTAGCTAATGCATATTTCTTCAGCTAGCTGTCCTAGTAGGTGAGTACACTGGATTGACAGGTGCGATCCATTAAAGCTGCGGAACTAATAGAAGGAGATTGGAGAGAGGGCCTACTGCTGTGACTGTCTCTCTTCAGTGTTCTCATCAATAATAAACCACTGTCACTTCCCTAAGGGGATTTCTGCTCGTGAGTAAGTTTCACAATGGACATTGAGTCAATGGAACAGCCCAACTGCTACCAACTTTTCAAGGGTTTACCATTCTCCTTCACTCTTGACTTTAAACAACTTTGTCAGTGTGGATCATTCATATATAATTCATGGGGGTCTTTTAGCAAGAGAACGTCGCATCCTGTTCTCAGCACACTGTTATTTTCTATTCTTCGCCTGTCAAAGTCTCCCTCCACAAGTCTCTTATCCCCCTTGTAAGACTCTCTCTCTCACACACACATACTATAACATTTGTTGAGAGTGTGATACTTTCCATGGCTGGAAGAAGATATTGACTGTTTCCTGTTGCCCTGCGAAACAGGGTTGGGGTCGAAGTCAATCAATTCAGGAAGTAAACAGAAATTCCAATTCAATAATTGAGAACGTTTAGCATCTATTTTCAATGATTTCTCAATTAACTGAAAATAAGCTATTTATTTAAAACGTTTTACATATTTTTATTGTTTTTATTCAAATCACTTCCTGAATTGAGTAACTTAAATTCGAATGGAGCCAAACCCTGGTTTGCAGGGCAACAGTAAACAGTCAATATCATTCTCCCAACAAATGTTTTTTAGTAAAAGTCAAAAGAAAACACAAATCAGGACAGCATAACAAACATTCCTTGTACCATGCCGGAGGTTGTATTTAATGAAAAACGGAAATGTACTGCTGTCTTATATAAGTTTTGTGGACTGTACTGTTATGTGGACTGTACTGTGGGTATAAGATGAGTTTCTCTTCTCCTTAGAGGAGAAGGCATGATGTGTGAGACGTGAGGATGAGAGCGTAACTGACCTGTTTGTCGTCAACCCTTGGCCCTGCCTAACTCTTGGCTTTGGAATAAAGCAAAAATCAGCAATAATTTCTTCCTACCTTAAGTAATTAAAGAAGCAGAATAGTATGACGCAATGCTTCATTCCTTGGCATGATGGGGGAAGTTGGAGGAGGAAGGTGAAGAGTGTCAAGTGCTGATTCTTGTCTTGGCATGATGATCACAGTTGCAGGCTGGACACTCACCAGTCAATCTGTGCATCTAAACTTACTGCATCGGAACTAACCTCTATTACTGTCCTTCCTCCTTCCTTCAGGCTCCCGAGTGGCGCAGCGGTCTAAGGCACTGCATCTCAGTGCTAGAGGCGTCACTACAGACACCCTAGTGTGTGAATCCAGGCTGTATCACAACCGGCCGTGATTGGGAGTCCCACAGGGCGGCGCACAATTGGCCCAGCGTCGTCCGGGTTTAGCTGGGGTAGGCCTTCATCGTAAATTAGAATTTGTTCTTAACTGACTTGTAAAAAAAGAACACGTTTGAGCCATCTATCTTTTTGTAGGTGTAATGTTTGTTGGTGATTAAGGGCATGTTTGTTGTGGTTTCAAAAACTTGGGCCACGTTTTCAACGTTTTGTTATTTGCATGAATCATTTTCCACAGATTCTGAAAGTCCTGGGAGTCCACATAAACTGAACAGGCACAAACATTAACAGCATGAGGTAAACCTCCTGCTACACTACACTGGTAATGTAAATTCATCAGAAAACCCATGAATAATTTCATAGGCACAAACAGACGGAAATGATTTGTTTATTTATCTTACAGCAATTAGATACGTCAGTTGAGATCTTACAGTATACTTGATGTGGTCTGTTTATGTTATTGCAGTGGAATGAATGAAGTTTTGAATGAATGAGGTTTCTATACAGAATAGACATTGTTTTGAGGAGTTCCCTTTGTTATATGACATTTTCAACAATCACACCATTGACAACTGGACAAGTCCCAAGTACTGGAACAACACAAGGCTGTATCCTTCCTATGAGATAAACTTTGACAAAAACTTGACATCACAAAATAGGTTTGAGGATTTTAGGTCAAACAATCTAGAGATTTAACAACTTAGATTTAGAGCGTTGATTGACAGTTCATTTGTTTTGCGTGGTCATTTACTTTTCCAGTTCACCACGACCATTTCTTAGCTCGAGCCCTTTGCGACGATATTTCAAATTCAAAAGCTTCAGAATGTGTGAGATCTTACATCACTGATTTACATATCATCTATTAAACATTCATGGGGCGGTTTTCCCTTGTTATCCTCTGCAACATCAGGAA
The DNA here is from genome assembly GCF_901001165.1 of Salmo trutta. Classification (NCBI taxonomy): domain Eukaryota; kingdom Metazoa; phylum Chordata; class Actinopteri; order Salmoniformes; family Salmonidae; genus Salmo; species Salmo trutta. Next base: position 35,891,973 of record NC_042981.1, read on the forward strand.
TAGGCATATAGGCAGAGCATTCCATTGAAGTTTCACTTTTTTGTTTTATAATTCCTTTTACTCAAACATGCCAACGAGAGGGAGAGATGTACTTTTCCCACACAAATGTGGTGAAGAATATACTAGTCCGTGTTTGAGAAATGCCTCTAATACTGCAATAACAGAGGTAGCTAGGCAGGAAAGAGGCAGGAGACTTCCAAAGAACTATCACATTTACCATTCTCCATCACTCCTCTCCTGGATCAAGTTTCAGCTCTGAGCCACTAATCTCATTTTTAATGGCTACTTTAAAAGTAGGACAACTTTTCCAGCGGAAACTGGTGAAATTGTACAATGGATTTATAAGCGGGGGAAACCCAGGGGCTAATGGTGGAGGTACATTCCAAACCTCCCCATATGTGTCGTTGCAGGTTTGGATTTGTAAAACAGAACTCAGACATGTCAGTGCACTCATCTGGTAGCTTTTCTAGAGAAGAGCAGCTATTCACAGTGATTTACTTGAGTGAATAAATACATAACCTTGGCTTCCCACAGAATATGTGACAGACACTAATGTTACAGTCTTTGTGTATTTATGGTCTTACATGTCTATAATCTATTTCTCAATGTCCAGGAAAGGTAGAAAAGAAATGCATGCCGTACAGAATGTTACCTTCTCTAGAATTGTAATTAATACCCCCCTTCATTGTACACTTTTGACAGTGCAACGTAAGAATGTGTAAGTGATGCAATGACAAGCTTGGACCTCTCAGGAGATGAAACCATTCAAAAAATGTACAACAAAAATGTAACTGTGACCATTAATTTCACAGAGACAGTATGTAAATCCTCTGACCTTACTTCACCTTGTCTCCTTGTCCTTGGCTCATTGTGTGGAGTCAAACTAGCTAGTTATTAAGAATTATGGGAATATTATTATACCATTCACAAGGTCCAAATCACTTTTAAAGTCCAATCTAAGCTGTCCTATGGGATATTTTAAGAGTGGGCCGAGGACAGCAAAGAAAACGAGAGATCGTACAAAATACCCCATATTGTATTGCATGAGCTGCACAGCTTTGTGAATTCTTCCCAATTAACAATGTACTGGCACCTCTTCCCTTCAAACAATAAATCATTCCCACAATATGCCCAATACGTTTTCTCTGTCCCTGAAATCTACTACTGTACAATTAAACCATGGTGGTTATACTGGCCCATCTCATTTCCTGGTTGAAATCAGAGTGAAATCAATCACGTGTTTCAAATAGAACGAATCAGAGTTGCCATGGTATGGTGCACACAGTTGGAATTTAAAATAGTGCAGACATAAATAACCGCAACCAATGTGCCTTGAGCCTTGAGCCTTGAGCCTTGAGCCTTGAGCCTTGAGCCTTGAGCCAGCACCTAGAGGGAGAGGCTGCTGCTTGTCTCCCAGCGTGGTCCTGCCAGGGAACACACAGTGCTCCATATTGTCATGTCAGTGTGCACTTCGCTCTCCCAGCTCTGCTTACAGCTCAGAACTAAATGGAGCAGTACAGCTTGAGTGTCAAGACCCAGCGGCGGGTTGTTCTGTTACTTCAGACCTTGAGCAACAGGTCAATGGAGCTCATGGGACACTGAGTGAGATATAGAGGAAGGCCATGGGACTGCATTAACAAACTAAGGTAGCCAACAACCAGTTGCAAAAGGAAGATTTTCAGGAAATTGAAGGCCCATTCTGCTATCAGAATACACACATTACAGTATTTAATTTTCTAGGGAAGTATGTTATCTAAGTTATTTGTACTGTGGACATTTTCCACAGACAGCTCTGTTCCAGACTAGACCAGACACAGGGAGCAGGACAGTCAGTGATTACCACAGACACTCAAGGGGTCTGTGTGTGCCAGGCCAGGCAGCAGCCCTAATTGGAGCCCTCAGTCTAATTCCAAAAGCATGATCTCCCCACAGCAGCCCTGATAAACATTAAAGCATACAGAGGATCAATGTATGTAGCCCGGGGAGCCTTCAGCTGGCACAGACTGTTCTTTACGTCTCCCACTGCAGTTTTCCCATTCATTAACCTAAATTATCCCCCTGCCTGGAGGCTGCGGGGTAAACAATTATCCAATTAGCAATCTCTTGTGCCTAATGATCACTTGGATATTGACTAGCTTAATGGCTTGATAAACATTGATACGTGCGCAGAGCAAAAATGGGATGGGGGAGTGAGATGCTGATGTTGTCAGTCTGGATTATCTATTATCTGGGTGTTAATGTGCATTAACACTTGAATTAGTCATTAGCCAGGGATTAGTTGTGTGATGTGTCACTATAAAATCAATGCAATGGCCCATTTAGAACACTTCAGTCATGTCTCTCCTCTGACTTCGAGCCATGGGCGTTATGAGCAGACCGAAGAAAGAGGAAATACATGCAAAGATCAGATTGTGAAAACGACCAACTATAAATGTCTCAGTTAAATAATCTGTATTCCTTGAGGTGGCTGAGGAGCTCTCTCTCAAAGCGTTCTTAAGCTTTAAAAGCTTTAAAAAAAACTAGTGTAGGCATATACTAATTTCCACAGCGACAGCCTGATCAAAACACCCCCATGAAATGTCAGGGTTTAAAATATTTTTTTTGTGGGAGAGAATCCACCAAAGAAATTGTCATTTCCAAATATCAGGGTATTTATGGATTGAAACAAAGGGGGGTTTTGGTGGTGATGAATGATTGGGCTAGAAACAGGACAGACACTGCATACCTGAGGGGTATACGGGGACAGTTCTATTGTATCTTTGAGGTTACCTGCTGTATGCCTTGTTTTGGCATCATTTCCTGCAGTAGCTTTATACAAGGGAAATGGCTAAATTCTCTGTGTGTGCAGCAGGTAGCTCCCACCTCTCATCTGAGAGAGGAGTGAGATGGTAAAGGCAAAAAATTCCATGTCTTATTATTGACTAGATTCTCCTCCAGCCGTGTGAAGTTGTAATCTGACAATCAGAACCATTTCACGCTGAGCTCAGGTCCCTCTGCTCCCTCTCATAGCCCTACTTGAAAAACATAGTGCCTTGTTAGCTAGCTGATAAATAATGAACAAACCCCAAACTACAGAGAGAGAATAACTTTCAGCGGACTGACTATCACCATGGCATTAGGATTCTGTTGGCTCGCTGGCTGTCTGTCTGCTCTCTGCCTCGGGTCCAGCCATATCAGAGGCTTTACTCTTCTAAAATGCCAGCTAGGAAACTTGCGTCATGAATGGTTTAAACATGACCCTGTGTTGTGCAGATGACGTAGTTACGAAATTGACGGTTATTGACCATAGCATGTTCTTTATGAATAGCACTTTCATATCTCGCTTGCAAATACCACTTGCATAATGGCTCATCTGTAAAGCATAGTAAATAAAGCATGTATCCTTAAAGAACACTTATAACTCATTAAACTTATCAAACTCAATTTCCCCGGTCATTCTGTTTCCATTCGTTTCTGCCTCGTTAGTATAACACCAGAGATTGTGCATAAATCAATACACTTCCGGATAAAATCTTACAGGAAGAAGGAAAGTATACAGGACAGCAGGTAGCCTAGCGGTTATGAACCGAAAAGTCGTTGACCCAACGCAGCTAGTCACTTTGAACTAGTCACCCTGGAGAAGAGTGTCTGCTAAATGATTTATTTTCTTAAAGTAAAATCTATACAATAGATCATGGAATGTGATTGATTGAGAATAAGCTACAGGCAATTTCAGAAGAGATCCTTGCATCTCTTAGATTTTTTTCTATTTAGCTAGTACAAGTAGCTATGTAAATGCACTTGGTTCCATAGAGTCCAATCCTATGCCCAGCATGACTTGAAGATACCATCTAACATGTTACTGAATGTGCCATTAATTGAGCTATTATTTGCTGCTGCACTGAGGGACACACAATTAATCATATACAGACTATGCTATAAAGCTCACTGTGGTCAGAGACACAAAGTAATGTACTATACAATATAATGGAGTTGTGTATGCAAAACATTCTCTGTGTGTCTTAGCCACATGGTGGTTCTTAAAAGTCTGGTTTATCTGACACCTGCTGTGTGGCAAAAAAAAATTGATATTGAGCGACTTTCATGTACATTGTGATTGTATTGCCTTTTCAGTGGGCAATCAATATTTCACATATCTAACACCCTCTAAAGTGTATGAGTGGTTGGACACTCAGCTAGTAATTGGAAGTCCTCTCATAATAATGATAACCTGGAGCGATAAGGATAATGTGAAGGAAAAAGATTTTCAAATACATGCCAAACAAAAGGTAGATCAGGTGTTAGCGGCCTGGTGCCTAATATATGTACGTAGCTCTCTGTGAATCATTTTACAAAGATTTTATTGAGGATTTATATTCCTCATACCTGACACACCAGAGGTAGAGGAGCTTGGTATACTGCCTCTCTCTGCCACTCTCTTAGTTGCCTGAGAAGGCAAATTATTGCTGGCCTGGTCACTAACTAAATCACAGAGCTTGTCTCAATTGCATTCACTGTAAAGGAGTAATCTACCTCAATGACAAGGGGATGTCTTACAGTCTGTGTGGGTTATTGAGTTCCCCTACCATGTCATCCTGAGAGTAAAAGAAAAAACACCAATCAGCCACTATCGACCCCAACCTCCGCACCAAACATGCATGCTCGTACACACGCACACACGTACGTGTGTACTGCTCTTCAACTCCACAAATGTACACAAGAATACTCAAATAAATCATCTATTTAATCAAAGTTTATTTGTCACATGCGCCAAATACAACAGGTGTAGGTAGACATTACAGTGAAATGCTTACTTACAGGCTCTAACCAATAGTGCAAAAAAGGTATTAGGGGAACAATAGGTAAGTAAAGAAATAAAACAACAGTAAAAAGACAGGCTATATACAGTAGCGAGGCTACATACAGTAGCGAGGCTACATACAGTAGCGAGGCTACATACAGACACCGGTTAGTCAGGCTGATTGAGGTAGTATGTACATGAATGTACAGTTAAAGTGACTATGCATATATGATAAACAGAGAGTAGCAGCAGTGTAAAAGAGGGGTTGGGGGAGCACACAATGCAAATAGTCCAGGTAGCCATTTGACTCTGTTCAGGAGTCTTATGGCTTGGGGGTAAAAACTGTTGAGAAGCCTTTTTGTCCTAGACTTGGCACTCCGGTACCGCTTGCCATGCGGTAGTAGAGAGAACAGTCTATGACTGGGGTGGCTGGGGTCTTTGACAATATTTAGGGCCTTCCTATAGGCCAGGTTGGTGAAAGACAATACTAGACAATACTGCCTGTATGTGGCCGAAAGCATAATAAAGGGAAATATGCATTTTTCCCTGTCCTTGTTTTTCAGTCTGCAACAAAAACGACTTGGACTCAATGTGGGCTTTGTTGTGAGACCAAGCCATCACCAGAGCATCATGTCCTCAAACTAATATAATCAGTCCCAATGAATTACTACTATGGGTAATGACATTAGGACCTGGTGACACCAATGTAGTCCACTTATGCTGAGGCTCACTATCCCTCTCATAGGACAGGTCAATCTGCCCGATGGGCCTACAACCTCAGGGAGTTCTCAGCTGTCCAAACAGCGCCTCCTACTGGACAACATTCACTTTACAACAGTGTGCAACTGGAGGTCCAAATGGTATTCAACCTTTTGAAGATAATTCACTATAAAGTCTGGTTAGTATATCTTCACGCCATTGACCCAGTTTAGGCTTAGAGATAATAAAATAAATATATTGTGGGGGAAAACCAGAGAGATGGATCATTCAGGTGTCAAAGATAATGGGCATAAGCTGCTACAGTTGTACTATCTAAAGACAGACAACCATATTTTACCCCATCCTGTTCTAACACACCCTGGGGGGCCTCTTTGATAGACCAGTGTTCAGAGATGATGCCTGTTGGAACACAGCCTGCTGCACATTGGCCACAACATCATCCCACTGACAGAGTTCGCTCTATCTGTCTGAAACAGCACACATGGCCAGCAGCTATTCCAAATGGCACCTATCCAGATGACCGGAGAGAAATACGACTCAGCCGTCACATATTATACGTGTTACATATATCAAGGTCTTGTTTCAGTAATCCCAGGTATCATGTCTGGACCCTGCTCTCATCTCCAACCTGGACTCAGGGGTAGACGTAACATAGTAAACGTAAATCTGTCTGTGCCCCAATTTGTATAATATATTATGTGTCCATCATCAATTTTGTATGATATGATACAGATTACATTTTGTGTGATATGTTATGAATTCCAATTTGTTGTGGCTAACGTTAGCTAAGTGGCTAATGTTAACTAGACGGCTAACGTTAGCTAGACTAGGGATTAGGGTTAGGAGTATTTCCGCCTCTTCGATGGTCCAACATCCCTGTCTGTTGTTCGGTGCCTTCCCAGATAAGGGGGCAGTAGCTCTTCGGCTGCATCAGATTCACAACTGTCAGTGTCCATGCTAGCTGGGCTAACAACAAATGTAGAATTACGCTAGCATTGGATGTGCTTGTGGAAGCAGAACAACTTGTGTAGTACTGCTGGTAGTAGCAGTGCTACTAGTGAGCTGGTATGTGTCTCTATGAACACGGGCCATACTTTTTTTAATCATTTAACCATTTTCGAGCAAATGGAATGAGCAGCAGCTACGTTTGACTACATACGGACCGTTAGTGGAATTCCCGCGAGAGAGTAACGGTTAATGTGATTGGATGTTAATTATTTGACTAGGCTACCTGTATTTGACATTGTGTTGTTATTTCGCTGAACACTAGATGGTTTAATTTGATTTTTGGCAGTGAAATGAGGCTACTCAGGTGAGAGAAAAAAATTCACACAAATGTATAGCCCCGTTGAAAAATATAAATGTACTGTTTGAAAATTTCAAAAAATAAAAAAGATTAAAAAAGCCTTTTTTTTGTGAACACATTTTTATTTGGCGTACCCCAACAGCATTGTACGCGTACCCCAGTTAGGGAATACCTGCTCTACAATGTACTTACTGGTTTGGTCACAAACTGAAACTAGGTGAACTATTAGAATTTTAGCAACCAGGAAATGGCAGAGCGATTTCTGAATAGTGCATCTTTAATTAACCTTCTTTCATAGGTAACCACACCAAACGTAACATATCATACTCAAATCCAGATTTATGTGTCCCGGATTTATGTATAATATGTTACGTCTAATCTATGAGACCGGGCTGTCATCTCTGACCTTCAAAGACAAGGAAGGGAGTATACTGAATTATCTACTTAATCACAATGAGACATCAGACACACAAAGAGAGGCATTATTACTGTATGGTTGTTTTGACAGCTTTGAAAAGGTCCACTGAGTTCAATATGAGGTTGTTTGACCAGCAGAAAATGTATCCTAGGATTCTTCTGCAGGAGGACTGTCACAAGGAGTACCAAGGACATGTTTACATGAAAGTTTGCAGCTGAGTAATGGCGGATGCACAACTCCATGTACACAATCAGTATACTGTTTATAACTATTATGTCTCTTGTTATTGTTAAAGGTCCAATGTAGCCATTTTTATCTCAATATCAAATCCTTTCGGGGTAACAATTAAGTACCTTACTGTGATTGTCAAAAAGAAACAAAACGATCTTCTTAGCCAAGAGCAATTTCTCAAGAATTATGCTAGGACTGTCTAGTAGTGATCTGAGTGGGGAGGGGAAAATGAAAAGGACCTGTTACTGGCAGAGGGGTTTGGAACCCTTTTTTATTGGTATATTAACAAATTTACCATAGCTAAAACTCCATCCCACCAAAATAGGCTGAAATTTCAGGTCTTTTCAAACACTTAAAGGGCATTATCATCATTTTCACAATATTATTCCAAACTGTGGAAATATATATAAAATACAGAAAATCACATTTTTGACTGCACTGGGCCTTTAATAAGTTTCCAGTGCTCTTGGCACTGCATGTTTTTAATTTGCATTCATTGGAAGTATGCCCCCTTTTCCTACAGAAGCCACAGCAACTCTTCAGAATGTGTTTCTACTCTATAGCAACTGCTGCACAAAATCAGAAATCGCTGAGCATTTAAGAGTATTCTACCTGAGACTGCAAGGTGTGTGGTGGGTTGGAAAATGCTGCCTGTAGATATAAGCCTAATGCCATCCCACCCTAATTCCTGATTTCAGTAGAAATTCTTGACAGACTAAACTTCATCTAAAATAGTTTGCTTAACATCTAAGTAACCTTCTGGAATGAACTGTTACCAAGTACTGGAGACTGAGGTTAATGGTCCATATTCAAGTTCCTGGAAGAAACAGAACAAATCAGGTGAGACTCATTTCTGAAGGAATGTTACAACAGCAGTGTGCTTAAGCTCTGTGTCTAGAGACATGTCTGTAATCTGTCACAACAGGAACTCTGTCAGACTCTCTTTAACATGAGCAGCAGGAAGGAGAGAAAAAGTGTGCTTAAAAAAGAACATGTCTGAATTTAGCCTATTTATCATAACACATCCTCGGAGAGAGAAATAATTGAATTCATGATGGTGACCAGTCTAATGGTGTCCAGAAAGATAATTCATCTTGTTGATACTTAATTAAATCATAGGGCCTTTGAGAGCATAGCTTGTGATGTTCAATCTGGACTAATTTTGAAGGTGTTTTGTGGCCAACACATTACAACTTTGATTTCCCCAGAGACAAATGACTTCCATTACATCAACTAATCAAGACCATCTTAAACAATGACATGATCGAGATGATCGTGGAAAAACACATATAGTATATCATACCAGGCATTTGACCAGGGAAACAAATCAGGTGTGAAATTGTCTCTTTGCATGTTAGGTCTTGGAAGCCATGACATTAACATTTTTGTACCACAGCGATGATGAACCTGGCGCCATCTTAGGTTTGTACTGTTCATGGCTTGCTTTTATATGGGAAACCAGTGTGAAACCTTAGGGCACCCTGCTTGAGTAACAATGCAGACCAGATGTGGAGGGGACCGTGTGACCAGTATTAGACAAGCCCACAGGAGGGTCAATTGTCTTCCTATACTGGCAAACCCCAAAGACAAGCATTCCTGAGGGAGCAAACAAGAAAACCAACGAACCAAACAATGACTGGTCTTCTTTAGGGAAGACCCACTAGGCACAAAAGTCAATTCAACATCTATTCCACATTAGTTCAAAGTAATTTAATTGAAATGATGCGGAAACAACGTGTGTGCACCCAGTGGGGAGTTCCTTACAAACAGAGATAAAGACGAGAGAGAGAGAGAGACAGGAGAGAGCGACAGAGAGACAGGAGAAAGAGAGACACAGAGAGAGAATTGAATGTGATCCACCAAGGCACCAGTCTGACATCATCTATGTACATGTTGAGTGTGAAAACCTGCACTGCAAACAATCACGGCCAAATCAAACTGTATGAATAATTGAAAGAGAATAGACTGGAAAAGAAACAGAGGTTCTCATAGACTGTTCATTGAGTGGTGTACAACAAAGATGAATGGAACTCTATTGGGAACATATGGTAGGAAAGATGGAGGGTGAGACGTTTAGACAAATAAGAAAAAGGACAGAAGGAAAACGTTCTCATACAGTGCATTTGAAAAGTATTCAGACCCTTCCGTTTTCCCACGTTTTGTTACATCACAACCTTATTCTCAAATTGATTAAATCATTTTTTTTCCTCGTCAATCTACACTCAATACCCCAAAATGACAAAGCGAAAACAGTTTCAGAAATTTTTGAAAATGTATTTAAACTAAAACATTTATCACCCTTGAGATGTTTCTACATCTTGATTGTGGTCCACCTGTGGTACATTTAATTGACTGGACATGATTTGGAAAGGCACACACCTGTCTATATAAGGTCCCACAGTTGACAGTGCATGTCAGAGCAAAAACCAAGCCATGAGGTTGAAGGAATTGTCCCTAGATCTCCGAGACAGGATTGTGTCAAGGCACATATCTGGGGAAGGATACCAAAACATTTCTGCAGCATTGAAGGTCCCCAAGAACACAGTGGCCTCCATCATTCTTAAGTGGAAGAAGTTTGGAACCACCAAGAGTTTTCCTAGAGTTGGCCGCCCGGCCAAACTGAGCAATCGGGGGAGAAGGGTCTTGGTCAGGGAGTGACCAAGAACCCGATGGTCACTCTGACAGTGCTCCAGAGTTCCTCTGTGGAAATGGGAGAACCTTCCAGAAAGACAACCATCTCCGCAGCACACCACCAATCAGGCCTTTATGGTAGAGTGGCCATTCCAGTAAAAGGCAAGACAGCCCGCTTGGAGTTTGCCAAAAGGCACCTAAAGGACTCTCAGACCATGAGAAACAAGATTCTCTGGTCTGATGAAACCAAAATTGAACTCTTTGGCCTGAATGCCTAGAGTCACATCTGGAAGAAACCTGGCACCATCCGTACAGTAAAGCATGGAGGTGTCAGCATCATGCTGTGGGGATGTTTTTCAGCGGCTGGGACTGGGAGACCAGCCAGGATCGAATGAAAGATGAACGGAGCAAAGTACAGAGAGCTCATTGATGAAACCCTACTCCAGAGTACTCAGGACCTCAGGCTGGGGCGAAGGTTCACCTTCCAACAGGACAATGACCCTAAGCACACAGCCAAGACAACACAGGAGTGGCTTCGGGACAAGTCTCTGAATGTCCTTGAGTGGCCCAGCCAGAGCCCGGACATGAACCCGATCGAACATCTCTGGAGACCTGAAAATAGTTGTGCAGCAATACTCCCCATCCAACCTGACAGAGCTTGAGATGATGTGCAGAGAAGAATGGGAGAAACTCCCCAAATGCAGTTGTGCTAGCTTGTAGCGTCATACCCAAGAAGACTTAAGGCTGTAATCGCTGCCAAAGGTGCTTCAACAAAGTACTGAGTAAAGGGTCTGAATAATTATGTAAATGCGATATGTTTTTATTTGTAATAAATTTGCAAACATTTCTAAAATATCTGTTTTTGCTTTGTCATTATGGGGTATTGTGTGTAGTTTGATGAGGGAAAAAAACGACATAATCTATTTTAGAATAAGGCTGTATTGAAACAAAATGTGGGAAAAGGTCAAGGGGTCTGAAAACTTTCCAAATGCACTGTATATTATGGACCAGGCAAACGGCAGTTTTTATATCAAACTTTAGTCTAAACAAGCATAACAGGGAAGAGACAAACATCCCTTTGTTTGATATTGCTTGTGGGCATTTTCAAAATTAGATTTTACACAGGCACTAGTTAAGTAGCTTCAATGGAAAAGTAACAGGTAAAAGTAAGTGGAAATTAACACAGTAAGCATTATTTGAATTGCAACTTAGTAATAACATATGATTTGATAAATGTTTGTGTTCTTCTGGCTTACATTATATTCAAGTAAAACTGGAGCCAGCGTAATTATCTTCTAAACAAATCATTTGCAGTGACTTATAGACAGACATATGTACCTAGTTTTGATTTGCAAAAGACCATGTGGAACATGACATGCTCTGCTGTGGCAGTTGTAGGTAGATCAGATAGGCAGAAATTAAGTTCGTCAAACGCTGTATGACTACGAAGATTAGGGCGACAGGTAGCTTTGGGACAATATCGCGAGTTTGTATATTGTTTAGACTCCCTGAGTTGTGCATAGTTCTGGTGGCTGGCGACGAAAAATAACCCAAACACCAGCTTTGGGGAGTAACGGATTTGATGCAAATTTAAATTTGTTCCACCTGAGCGAGTCTGACCACAAGTCAGACCACTATGATGACACACCAAATGTGTTTGATGGGTCGGGGGAAAAGAGCAGGAATAGGCTTTTGTAGGCTATAGTCCAAGCTATGTCTTCCAATGGTGCGACTGCTGTCGGCATCCAAACATTATCCAACTTGAATAAACGCTTGGAGGTAAGGATGAGAGCAGTGGTGTAGTCTACCGCGATATGGATATCACTTATTATTGGTATCTACATAGCCCATTGATGTGATTCACACTGCTGCTCTCTCATTTAGCTATTTGTGCCTTACAGATTGTGGTTGTTGTAGATGACAATGTGTATTTGAACCCAATAATGGTTGAATTCAATAAGTTTAAGCTGTCTATCAATCACTGTTTTTAAAACCAGTCGACAGCCAGTGAAAAATATGCTCTTGCAAAAGATTCATTGTGTGGATCCCAGCCTGTGGAATAAACGTGGGGCTTTTATTGCTCAATCTAATTCATGCTGATAAAAATAATAATCCACAGGCCTAATGAACACATGCTCAAACTGACACTTTTGATTGCCCTTTTAAGTATATCTGTAGTTTCTACAACCATTTTTGGACTTATAAATTATACATATTAATGTAAAGATATAATTTAATCATATTATTATATGTAGTAGAAAGCGATGGATTAGAAGAAGCCTACATAACCAACCCATAAAGTAAAATGTAACATCCATATATGACCAGCTATGTAAACTTTAACATTGATTTATCCTGCAATAGATGTCATTCAATTGGTAACATACATTTTTGTCTTCTTCTAATGCCTCTTAAGGGGAAAGTAATCTAAAAGTAACTGAACGTAATCAGATTACGTTACTGAGTTTGGGTAATCCAAAAGATACATTACCGATTATAATTTTGGACAGGTAACTAGTAACGGATTACATTTAGAAAGTAACTTACCCAAACTTGCGCTATAATCTCAAGGAACTGTATTTGTAAAGTGAAATATGTCCCTCGGTATTAAAAAAAACATCTGAATGCAGCTTTTGTCTGAACAGCACCATATTCCTTGAGTTAGACAGCAAGCTACCATTAGACCACGCACTTCACCCGTATATGGTGTGGTTCGGACAAAAATTGGATTGAGGCGTTTATTTGATAGCAAGGGTCATCTCACATTATGTCTGGTAAGTAGAGTTCATAGAGATTATACAGATACCTTCGTTGACAGGATTTTTGTTGTTGTTGATGTAGTCGGCTATATTGTGGTAGGGTTATTCTCGGTCACGGCCCACCAGAAAGATTCACAACTCAGGGAGTCCAACCAATACACAGACTCCCGATGTTGCTTCCCAAAGCTATGCCGCAGGTAGCCTAGCGGTTGAGAGCGTTGGGGTCACTGGTTCAAATCCCCGAGCCAACTAGGTGAAAAATCTGCCGATGTGCCCTTGACCAAAGCGCTTAACTCGAATTGCTCCTGTAAGTCGCGTCTGCTAAATGACTTAAATGTAATAAAAGACAAATGAACTAATCCAACAGTGCTGAAGTTACATATACATACACAAAAACATCTTTATTCAAAATACAGTCGCAGTTTTGACAGACAATTCCAGGCACCTTTACAGCATTCTCTTTATCCTTACGCACTGTTTCCAGTAAAGCCCTCTTGGACCTGGTACCCTTGGCATGACCACGGCGCTCCAAATGAGAGCCACGATCTGTCCCCCCCTTCCTCTCTGTCCTCATTCCCCCTTGCTATCGCTCATCCCCTGGGTGCCCAGAACACTCTCCAGCCTGCGTTGCCGGATGGGAGGCAGCTGGTCGTAAGTGTTGAAGCCCAGCTCAGCGTCTTTCTGGGGCAGCCTAAACAGCAGCAGGTGGCTCCTCAACACCTAGACAGGATAGGACAGATGTTAGGGGAGAGGAGGAATGGCAGGAGGATAAGAAGGCTGTGGGGAAGGAGTCAGGAGCAGTGGAGAGATGGAAGACCCCGGGGGAAGGTGAGTAAGTGTGTACCTCATCAGTCAGGTAGTGAGTCTTCCTCAGGAGGCTGCGACGGGCTGTTTCCACCTGCTGGAGAGGGGGAGACAAAAGCCTTTCAGAGGGGCGCACAAAAGAAGACTACAAAAGTGTTCCTATTCAAAGTACAGATCCATTCCAAATCACCCTGAAATTGCATAACCCCGAAGAGCAGTGGGACCTTTCTATGAACTGCAAAGCCACCCAGTTGTCATCCGTGTCGCTCAACAACACTGATCCACACCCTGGGCCTGTGACGTGCTCTGTACCTGTGACGCTGCGTCCTGGGAAAAGATGAAGGTGTTAAGGTGGGACAGAGCCACCACGTAGAGCACAGGACACCAGCACAGCCTCAGTGTCCCTGTCACTAGTGCCCGGAAGTAGAGGCGGAGCAGAGGGAGAGAGTCCTCCGGGGGTGACGTGAACCTCTCCATAGGGATGGCCAGCTAGGAGGAACACAGAGAGAGGGGCTCATTTAGCCTCTCTTTATGTCTCATGTTTTAGACACATTGTCAAATGGCACAATGTTGCAGCAAGTGATAAAAGTCCCAAGACCTCCATCTACTGGCTGTCTACACAATAATGTACCCTGTGCTCTCTACCACAACATTCAATCCAGTGTGTTAACCAGCCTCCCTCTCACCTGTTCCAGTGTTACCCCTAGGGAGCGCAGCAGGCCCACGTGCTCCCCAAACAGAGTCAGCCTCATGGTGACACTGAAGCGCCTCTGCAGAGGCAGGAGGATGACGCAGCCAAACAGGGGGTCCCCAAATGACACCGCCTCAAATTGTCCCACCAGGGCAGAATAGAGGTCATTGAAGGAGGCCAGGCCTGTAGGAGGGGAGTTGAGGTCCAGAGCCTCCAGCTGAGAGGGCCTGGTGAGCAGCCTGAAGAGAGCCCAGGTCAGCCTCTGGACAGGCCTCTCCATGAAAAGATCACTGGAGCACAGGAAGATACAAGCCAGACGGGCCAGCTTGGCTACAGGCAGCACCACCCTGAGGGCATCCTCCCTCCAGACCTCCAGCAGCAGCAGCCACTGCAGGCAGTGTGTGACCGACTGCACTGCCCCCGCAGGGAGCGACTCCACCTGCAGGCCTCCTCCGTCCGGTGCACCCGCCCGCTCGTACAGGCTGACGAGTGGCAGGAAGGGCCAATCGGAGGGGAGGGAGGGTCCAGAAAGTTCTGGGAGCAGCTGGGTGTTGAGCCAGGGCGTTCGGCCCAGGTGGAAGTCCCTGGAGGAGAGGACAGAGGGCTCCATGTGGGCCAGGTGGGAGAGGTAACAGCCCCGGACAGAGGGCAGCTGGACACAGGCTTCCCTCAGCAGAGGACCCAGGGTCTGGAGGGGAGGGGAGGAGCGCTCCTGGAGCTGCAGCTCAGACATCTCTGCAGCCTCGGGCCCTCCAATCTGACCCTCTCTGGAAGACAGGGAGAATGGAATAGTTGAGCTATACAGCACTGAGTTCAAATACAATAGGGCCTTTACAAGAAGACTAATGAGGCAGGTTGGCAGTGGCATCAGAGGAATACCAGCTATAGAGCAGTGATCTAACTTAAAGTGAAAAGGTCAGGAGTTAGCTCCGGAGGCTACTATTTGGTGCAACCTCGATATAATGCGAGATGGCTTAGCATGACATAGCTTAATATCCTGTTGGAAAGGATTTATAGGCATAGTCCTCTCACTCAACAACACCGACAAAACACAAAAGAGAGATACCATGTGTTCTAAATAGCCCACATAGCAGAACTGGGTTCAATAGTAGGTATATTTATTTAGTAAGTATATTTATTTTCTATCATATACTTGAGCTGGGTGAACCCAGGTCTGTACATAACGCAGAAAAGTCCCATCCTGAGGGAAAAAAACGGTGCACTTTATGTGGACTTGAGATCAAAGCCCTTAGCCATGACCTTTTGAAAACCTGCTTCACATTTATTTCTAAAACAAATTAGATCCAGACAATGGAAATGTAAAAACAAAAACAGAATGTCAGAATTTGTTTAAAGAAGAAGAAAATGGTACGCTTAGCAGACCAGATGCTGTGTAAACATAAACCACTCTTTTGCATATGGTGCACAATGCCCACGGGCAGCCCACCACTGCCATAAACTACATACATTTGCAATGAATCAACAAGTTTTTTTTTTCTTCCTGTGTTGTGCCAACATTTCAAATTTGGGCATACGTTAATGCAACGCAAACCACCCTGGCTGAAGTACATCTCCTCTTTCAACAACAATGTATCTTCTGGCCCTGCACCTCAACACAACAAATATTTCACTACATTGGAATTCCAGAGTTAAAGTTCTGTTTTATGAAACTTAATTGGAGGAGAACTCCTTTTGGGTTGGCAATGCTGCTGTGAGGAGAGACCACCATGTATGTACAGTGAGGGAAAAAAGTATTTGATCCCCTGCTGATTTTGTACGTTTGCCCACTGACAAAGAAATGATCAGTCTATAATGTTAATGGTAGGTTTATTTGAACAGTGAGAGACAGAATAACAAAAAAAAATCGAGAAAAACCAATGTCAAAAATGTTATAAATTGATTTGCATTTTAATGAGGGAAATAAGTATTTGACCCCTCTGCAAAACATGACTTAGTACTTGGTGGCAAAACC
Source organism: Salmo trutta (assembly GCF_901001165.1). Lineage (NCBI taxonomy): Eukaryota > Metazoa > Chordata > Actinopteri > Salmoniformes > Salmonidae > Salmo > Salmo trutta. The sequence goes on from NC_042981.1 coordinate 35,908,285, forward strand.
CTTGTTGGCAATCACAGAGGTCAGAAGTTTCTTGTAGTTGGCCACCAGGTTTGCACACATCTCAGGGGGGATTTTGTCCCACTCCTCTTTGCAGATCTTCTCCAAGTCATTAAGGTTGAGGCTGACGTTTGGCAACTCGAACCTTCAGCTCCCTCCACAGATTTTCTATGGGATTAAGGTCTGGAGACTGGCTAGGCCACTCCAGGACCTTAATGTGCTTCTTCTTGAGCCACTCCTTTGTTGCCTTGGCCGTGTGTTTTGGGTCATTGTCATGCTGGAATACCCATCCACGACCCATTTTCAATGCCCTGGCTGAGGGAAGGAGGTTCTCACCCAAGATTTGACGGTACATGGCCCCGTCCATTGTCCCTTTGATGCGGTGAAGTTGTCCTGTCCCCTTAGCAGAAAAACACCCCCAAAGCATAATGTTTCCACCTCCATGTTTGACGGTGGGGATGGTGTTCTTGGGGTCATAGGCAGCATTCCTCCTCCTCCAAACACGGCGAGTTGAGTTGATGCCAAAGAGCTCCATTTTGGTCTCATCTGACCACAACACTTTCATCCAGTTGTCCTCTGAATCATTCAGATGTTCATTGGCAAACTTCAGATGGGCATGTATATGTGCTTTCTTGAGCAGGGGGACCTTGCGGGCGCTGCAGAATTTCAGTCCTTCACGGCGTAGTGTGTTACCAATTGTTTTCTTGGTGACTAAGGTCCCAGCTGCCTTGAGATCATTGACAGGATCCTCCCGTGTAGTTCTGGGCTGATTCCTCACCGTTCTCATGATCATTGCAACTCCACGAGGTGAGATCATGCATGGAGCCCCAGGCCGAGGGAGATTGACAGTTCTTTAGTGTTTCTTCCATTTGCGAATAATCGCACCAACTGTTGTCACCTTCTCACCAAGCTACTTGGCGATGGTCTTGTAGCCCATTCCAGCCTTGTGTAGGTCTACAATCTTGTCCCTGACATCCTTGGAGAGCTCTTTGGTCTTGGCCATGGTGGAGAGTTTGGAATATGATTGATTGATTGCTTCTGTGGACAGGTGTCTTTTATACAGGTAACAAGCTGAGATTAGGAGCACTCCCTTTAAGAGTATATCATGTCTGTATGAAATGTGATATTGCTTGAAAAAAGGAATTATAAAAGAAGCTTCATTGCCTCTAGGAAGACTTCTACCTCTAGTCTAATGTCTTCGAAACCTATGACATATTGAATAATGGAGACAGTATAACTAAAAGACTCACGGTATGAAGTCTTTGTTGAAGACCATGGTGGCCATGAGTTCATGGGCCAGGTATTCACTGCCAGGTAATAGCCAGGGAAGCATTACCAGAGACACGTGGTGAAACAGGGCAGCATGCTTGGCCACCTCTGGGTCAGTTGGAACCTGGAAGCATCGAGTACAAAACGGTAACTCATCCAAAATGTCCAAATCACACAAAGATGATCATGGCAAACTATCTGTATCTGAAATATTTAACGGAGGAACTTGTCAAGTGACAACCAACGGAGACATCAGATGCATAAACATGTACATATGCACCTCTTAACAGAATCACTGGTCTGAGATACAAAGTGACTCAATGACAACACAAGATGAGCCTACTGGGCGATGATAAACAGCATGACTCTGAATGACTATATGGGTACCAGTCTGTTTGGCTAACATTCCACTCCTTGTAGTCCGGGTCAAATGCCAAAAGTGATGTTTAGCATGGCAGGAGTGGAATGATAGCTAAACAGACTGGTACCCAGACTAGCCTAAGACTGAGTGATGGAAGTTGGGCTCTATACACTACCAGTCTACAGGCCAGCCTCAGCAGCAGGTAGAGCAGGTGGTGTTCATGACGCAGGACCCAGTGAGACAGGGTGGGCTTGGCTTGGGCACAGCCACGCAGGTATCCTAGCACAGCCTCAATGAGTAGGAGGGACCTGAACTGAACCGAGAGAGAGAACATAGGAGAGAGATTAGTCCTAGGCCCACTAGCCCACTGTAAGGTATGAAGACAAAGACATGAATGTGAATTGTTTGTTACACATCTCAAAATCTACCACTAGATGGTGGCAGATATTCATTCCGTTCCACGCAGAACCACACCAACACTTGTGGTTCACACCGGACAGATAAAAGTCACATTTAGAGAGTAACTACAGCTTCATAAGGACGTACTTTGCGGACCAGGCCTCTGTGGATGCTGGTGAGGGTGTCCAGGAGGTAGCACAGGGAGGTAATGAGGGGGAAGGGGGAGTTGGGTCCAGGCACACCCCCAGCAGACGTCCACCCGGCGCAGTGCAGACCAGGCAGACTGGGGATGGTCTCAGGGCCGGGGCAGCAGGACTGAGGGTTACACACTGCCGAACTACACCTGGGAACACAACACAGATAGATCACAACAGAGAGACTATACACTCCCAGAGTATCATCCTACAGCACTGGATCAGGGGCTAGACAGAAAAAGCCCAACCACACAGAAAGAGCAACATCCCATCCATTAAGCTCTGCAGTAAGGGAGTAAATCACCATAGATGTAGCTCCATGCTTCTAAGTAGATGGGACTCACTTGAGGTTGTTAATCAGGCTGTGAACAGCCTCATGGGACAGCAGAGGGAGAAGAACCTCTGAGGTCAGCATCTCCAGCTCCTGCAGACACTCCACTGGATTGAACGAGCTCTGAAAGGGTTGGCACACCAGATTAGTGAAGATGAGTAAAAGAAATGATTTTGCCAATGATTTTCTCTATTTTTGCTGTAGACTTGCTTGTGTGTTTTGGATCATTGTCTTGCTGCGTGACCCAGCTTCGCTTCAGCTCATGGATGGACGGGCTGACATTCCCTGATACATAGCAGTTTCTTTAATGATGGCAAGTCGTCCAAGTCCTGAGGCAGCAAAGTATTTTTGACCGTTGGTATGAGGTTCTTACTGTGGAATACAGTGTTTGGTTTTCGACAGACAACGGGACCCACGTCGTCCAAAAAGTAGACTTAAGTTTGCCAAAATGCACCTTTCTGTATCAGAGAATTTTAAAAGGGGAATGTCAGGCCATCCATCCGTGTGCTGAAGCACAGCTGGGTCATGCAGCAAGACAATAATCTAAAACAAACAAGCATGTCTATATCAGAATGGCTGAAAAGCAAGACATTTCACGTTTTTGAATGGCCTAGTCAAAGTCCAGACCTAAATCCGATTGAGATGTGGCAGGACCTGAAACGAGCAGTTCATGCTTGAAAGCCTACAAATGTTTCCAAGTTAAAGCAGTTCTGCATGGAAGAGATGGACAAAATTCCTCCACAGCGATGTGAGAGACTGATAGACAACTACAGGAAGCGTTTGGTTGCAGTAATTGCAGCTCAAGGTGGGACAACCGGTTATTGAGTGTAAGGGGACAATTACTTTCTCACAAGGGGAATTGGGTATTGCAAAACTTTGTTTATTAAATAAATTAAATAAGTATCAAATTGTGTTATTTGTTCACTCAGGTTCCCTTTAATATTAGGTTTTGGTTGAAGATCTGAAAACAGAACATCAGAAAGGGGGCAAATATTTTATCACAGCACTGTAGTGGAAGCCTATTTCCAATCTGTACTGATGAAGGACGACGAGGGCAGGCAGTTAGGACTATTTAGATACAATTCTGGTCTGATCTTTTAATTCCCTTGTTGAGTACTGCTATAGTTTTTATACAGTCACCTGGATGGAGAGCTGGAAGTAGAAGGCCCCCATGTAGACAAGGTAGGCCGGCACCAGTCTCAGGGTGCTCTCCCTCTGGACTGGTTCCCCTAGGGTTCTCACACAGCCCTTCAGCAGCCCCAGCATTGTGGGCTGCAGACCTGTCACATGACCCCACGTCACCAGGGGCGGGGGAGGACACTCGGCCCCCTGGGAACTGTAGTGAAAGTAGAGGTTTGGCACTGTTGAATCCAATGGCTATCAACACAAAGCAGCACATTATGGAGTCACATGAAACACGACAAAGCTGCAGGAGTGAACGTAGTCAGTAGTAGAGATCCAGAGTGTGTGTTACCTGACCAGGCCAGCCTGCAGCTCCTGATGGCAGCCAGCGGTGTGTGTGACTTGTGTGAGCAGAGTGAGGAGGGCCTGGAGCCTGTGGAGCTCCAGGGGCAACAGGGGGTCTGAGGGGCGCCAGGGCCGGTGGGCAGACTGCAACACTCTCACCAGGATGGGGTACAGGTCCCTGGTAATGGTAGAGGGAAGAAGATGTTCTGCTGTACTATTCACCCTGAGGGACAGACTTGTTTTTGACGCAGCTTTTCCTGCCGTGTATAATCTAACACCAAGCGATTTATACCCATCTGATCTAGGTTGTCTGTGGTATTAAGCAATACCTTTGAACATGAAATTAGGAGGAATACTATTTTATTTAACACAGGGTGTCCAGATGGCTTATTACAGCCCCACCATCACCCAGGAGCCTAGAGATAGACACTGAGTGTACAAAACATTAGGAACACTTACTCTTTCCATGACATAGACTGACCAGGTGAAAGCTATGAACCTTTATCGATGTCACTTGTTAAATCCACTTCCATTAGTGTAGATGAAGGGGAGGAGACAGGTCAAAGAAAGATGTTTAAGCCTTGAGACATGGATTGTGTGTGTGTGCCATTCAGAGGGTGAATAGGCAAGACAAAATGTGTCAGTACGTTTGAACAGGGTATGGTAGTAGGTGCCAGGCGCACCGGTGTGTGTCAAGAACTGCAACGCTGCTGTTTTTTTCACGTTCCAACAGTTTCCTGTGTGTATCAAGAATGGTCCACCACTCAAAAGGACAACCAGTCAACTTGACACAACTGTGGGAAGCATTGAAGTAAACTTTGGCCAGCATCCCTGTGAAACGCTTTCGACACTCTGAGTTCATGCCCTGACGAATTGAGGCTGTTCTGAGGGGGTGCAACTCAATATTGGGAAGGTGTTCCTAATGTTTTGTACACTCAGTATAGGTGACGCTTGAAGACCAGTGACTCACGTGTACAGGTTACAGGCCTGTCCGTAGCTGGCTGCAACGGCCCACAGCCGGTAGGCCTCAGTGCTGACCCTCAAGGCCTCCTCTGGCTCCAGCAGCAGCTCGCTGGGCTCTGGGGCAAGCAGACGAGACAGACGCTCCCGCGCACCTAGAGAGTTCAGCTGGGGAACACAGTCAGGGTGACTTCATTCTGCTAGTCTATTAGACAAGATCATATATCACATCAAGATCATAAAACACTTATGCATCACTCCATCATATTGAAGTTACCCAACAGAAGGCTAAGTGTAGCATTACTACATGAGGTAAGCTGGCAGTTGGGTTTGAAAACTCTCTCCAAACTTACCAGCCTGGCACAGGCGTGCCTGCCAGTGGTGGCCAGGACGCGTAGCAGCTTCATGGCATTGGCCACGGGCAGTCCGTATGCAGACTGGGGCGTGGGTGAGGCGGGCACTGTCCAGGAGCAGGGCAGGAACTCTAACATAACAGTCTCCATCAGACGAGGGCAGTCCAAGACCTGCAGTGACAGTCCAGATAGTAGTCATACTACAAATGTTAACTCATGTCAAGAGGCTTATAGCTTATAAAACCAGAGAGCGGCAGAGATATGCCAGAGGGAATTGTGGGCAGTATAGTTGATGTTACCTGAGTGGCTGCAGAGGAGGAGTGTCTGGCGATTCGGATCAGGACTCCCAGCACGTCCTGGACCACCCTGGGTGACGGGCGGATCACCTCGAGGATGTAGCGGAGCCTAGGAAGCAACTTCATCCTCAGTAAACCCTGAGACAGAGAACCAACACAGCCGACAGCTTGACACAATGCATTTATCCCTAGCACTACTCCACAGGGTGGAGAGACATTGAGGTGCACAGAGCAAGCGATAGTGGAAAGATAAAGGAGTGTTGGGATGATTAATCAGTCTGCTCTCTAGTCACCTTAACGACATCCTTCCTGGCCACGTCATGATCAGTCTTCTTCTCTTCCTTCTCTTGAGCCGTCTCTCTCATGACCTCGGGCAGCCCCTCGTCTTCCTCATCCTCCTCTTCCTGAGCAGTGGGCAGTAGAGGAAAAGAGGCCAGCCCATGGAACCATGAGAGAGTGCTGTCCAGACAATCCTGAAACAAGACAGGGACAAAGATTTAAAAAAATGTTTTACCATGGTACACTCTAGTGGTGATGATACAAAGTACACTGTACGCAAGGTCTCTTACTTCGTCGTCTGAGGACACCAGGAGGGCTCGGAGTGCGTGCACGGCGGCGGACATCACTCCCTCCACATTATCGTCCAGTGAGAAGCGCAGCAGGAAGAGAAGGCCAGCATCCAGCAGAGTGGACACCACACTGCCCCTGAGAGCGGCTGCAAACTCGCCAGCCCGCGCCTACAGGAACACCGATCTCCAATGTTAAAGCAGATTCAACTGTCTTTTGATGTGATCGAACTGATTGACAGGCAGTACCTTGGTGAGGATGTGGGCCAGAGTGTTGAGGGCCAGGCTCCGCTGCTGGATCACCTGACTACGAGAGAGAAGGAAGAGCTCCTGCAGGGAGTAACCAGCCAGCTGAGGGAGACAGAGAGAAGACATCAACAGGCATATTCTCTGGAAAAACTACCAGGAGATGTGTATGTTAGTGCACTATGCTGACCTCAGGCTCCTCTCCGTGGTGGTGAAGACCAAGGTGGGTGGGCAGGTCCTCTGTAGGCGGGATCAGGGTTCCGGCAAAGTCAAAGCGAGCCTGCATGGCCTGTCAGCACAGAGACACAGTGATAGTCACTAGATGAGACACACACACACACAAGCTCCTCGCATCTCTTGACAAAGTCTTCCGTGTAAACAGTAGTTAGCACCTGCTTGGTTCCTTTCCGTCTGGGGGCAGGCAGGTCCCTGATCCATTCCAGTTTCTCTGGCTCCAGCTTGTCCATGTGCACCCACTCCTTCTGAGGCTTGACTGGCAGGTCCTCCTCTGGAGAGATACATGGTGGTAATGCATCATTACTACGATATTTAGCACTATTTTGTAAAGCACGTCATGGGCTAAATATCCAAAATGATCTAGATCTGAATCTAATCCATGTTTTGGGGTAACTCGAATGCATCTAGAGTTACTCTAGCACCTCAGTAGTACATTTCTCTCCTATCAGTGTAATGGATAATAAAAGCTTGTAATGCTGGCATTGCGGTCTGAAAACAATCCAAAATACTGTAGGCACACACTGTGGTCCAGAAACGGACAATCATTCTTCCTCTATGTACAGTATGTATTGGGCTTTCCCCCATGATCTCCATTACACAAAGTGAATCTGAATTTGGCCGGCTTCCTTCTAATCAGGCAGATTTAAATCAGTTTTCAGCCCTGGTATTCTAGTCACGGAGCTCGAAGGCGTCTTTTCTCTGCAATACGAAATGACTTGTGCAATTAGTTGAAAGGAGAGGGGAAACAGTTGGCAGACATCCAGGTGTGCTAGGACTGACAGTGCAGAGTCAGGCTCTCTCGCTAATTCGTAATGGAGTTACAGCACATTTCTAAAATGTCTTCTACCTTTCATTGGCGGTTGGGGGGTTGGTTCTTCCTCATCTTCCTCTCTCTCCATCTCTACCTCCAGAGGATTCTGCTCTGGCTTCTTGGCGCCTATCATAACGGTTTCTTGTAGACGCTGTTCCCTGCGTCTCTCATCCTGGGAGTTGGAAGGCTGTGGGGCAGAGGCTAGGGCTCCCTGTGCCTTACGAGACCTCACAAAGTCAACAAGTCTGGGATCTGAGAGGTACACAATATGATTGAAGGTTTAAAAGGCTCACATCATAGCCTTACCAAACAGAGCACACAATCCTCAAATAGCAACATGTGCCTACCTAGCTGACCCAGCAGCCTTTTCTGCTCCTCCAGGATTTCGCCCTTAGACATGGCCTGTAGTTTGCCCTGGTTCTCCTGATGGATCTTCAGTGTTTCTACTGTACTGTCTGACCCACCAAGCCCCTGGCCAGACACCAGCCTGGGGCCAGCCATTGCACTGAATCCTGGGAGAAAAAGAGAGACATGAGCAAGTTTTCCCAACTGAACAGTTTAGTATTGGCTGGCTTGTCTTGCAAGTGGGACAGTACAAAAACAAACAGGACATCCCATTCAGTGCAAGCCAAGTTGGGCCTTCAGAGTAGACATCAAAGTACGAATTATTGTCTGCCAGGAATACATTCTTCCCTTTCAACTTTATGAAATGAATTACTGGAACTCTGGTACTTACTGTCAAGTCTAGAGGGTGGTTGATCCATCTCCATGGTGGACTCTGGAGAGAGGTTCAGCACCTTGGGTCCAGATGTTTGACCCCTGGATTCTGGTGCAAAGTATAAAGGGGTCTTTCCCTCTTTTAGTCTCTGTGCTGCAATCTGTCGGGCAAAAATGCTCCTCTTTTCACCAGCAGCTGGAACCTAGTGAAACATAACATAGTTTAGAGGAATAGTTTGTGTGTGTATCCATAACTTGTGAAGCACCATTCTGGATTAATTGTACCACATATAGTATGAAGTAAATTCTGTAGTAATGAATTGATCCTCATAACAAAACTGAGCAATTGATCACCTACCATGCTCTCCATCTCAGGCCGGTGTGATACTTTAGGAAAAGCAAGGCCTGTGAATGCTGGTAAGGACACTGGTGTAGTGCTAGTGTCCCTTTCCTAAGGGAAGAGAAGCGAGAGTGTAGGAGTTGTTGTTGAGACACAAACATAACTGTGTGTGGCTCTGCTGAGCAGGAGATAGATGGCGAGAGTATCACTCACAATGATCTTGGAGAGAACAGCACTGATGTGCGTGTCATGTCTGTCCAACCTCTCCTCTGGGTCCTCATCCTCGAAGCGAACACGCTCGACTTTGAGGCGAGACTTTTTGGAAGGTGCAGGAGTCAGAGTGGGGAGCTCATCTGGAAGATCTAAAAAAAGAGATGCACAGCATCATATTATTAACAATCAGAAAACCTAAAGTTGTGTTTGACCTCCCCGCTACACACAATCAACTATCTTACAAAAAGGTGTATGATAGACTGTTACTATGGCTGCGTTTACAGAGACAGCCCAATTCTGTTATTTTTTTGTTGACCAATCAGACCAACTCTGAAAAAGATCTGATGTAAAAATATCTTATGTGATTGGTCAAAAGACCAATTAGTGGAAAAAAGTTCAGCGATGGGCTGCCTGTGTAAACACAGCCTATGAACCTTGGATTGTGACCACATCTCTCTGGTCTCCTTGAGCCCCCTCGGAGTCTCCTGATCTCTTGTCCGGCCGTCGGACCACATTGACAGTGGACGGGGTCCCCGAGGCAAGAAACCTCTCCTGCTCTTGTAGGAGGTCAGCCTCCGAGTCAGTGGGCTTGGGACGCCGTATCATCCCCTTACAGATAAAGGAACATCTTAGACAGAAGGATTTGACTATCTGTAAACATAGTGAGGTATCACACAATACGGTGTATGGCTATTTATTACTTTGTTTAAGTACAGGGCTGTGATAATATACTATTACCACATCAGAAAATAACCTTTTAACTAAGCTTTCAACCAATCACATTCTCCTCGTCTCTCACCTAATGGTACACCATATCATGTCAACACCTCTCCTGCAATTTGAATGTTAACTAGCTTTGCTAGCTGTTCAAGAACATTGTAATTTACAGGCACTGATCCAGCAGCTAATAAACAGAGATAGTGCCTTGAAAACCTAGCTAATAGTGATCATGCCATGTTCATGATCGCAAAGTGCTTAGCTAGCTAGCCAAAGTAGCTAGTTGGCGTTAGCTTGCTGGTTAGCTACAGCCGGAGCATTTCCTGCTTTATTATATGGGACCGTTGCAATGCCATACATTTAAAAAACGACATGTATTTCAATGTATTTGTTGAATTCACCTTCAGTAAGATATCCTCTGAGTTATAATTCACAGAAAACTGTACACAACGTGAGTGCAAAACTCATCCACTAACAAGGGGGCGGTTACTTCCTGTGAAAGTTTTTGTTTTTACTTCCTGTGAAAGTGTAACGCCCACAAATCCGACTTCAAAATAAAAGTAATTAGAAAGTCCACCACAAATGCACTAGAATGGAGTAATAACGCAGCTAGAACAATGAGACAGATTTTTCACCGGATGTATAAATGTGAAGCATCGGTTGACGTTTCTACTCACTACCAAATATGGTGATGAGAGGAAGCCCAGTGGTCGACAGTGGGAGAATATGGATTTTGGCCGACATTCTACTAATCTTCTCATCGAAGAAACATTTGATCTCAATACAGTTCTGTTTCCAAAACAAACAGTTGTTAGTTGGACTAAGTTTTGTAAACTTTTCCCTTTGTCAACGTTTTTAAATATTGCGTTCTTTAGAAGGTATTCAGTGGCGAATTGAGTTGTTGCACATGCGCACTTCAAAGTTGGCGTTCCCCCTAACGGAAATATGCAAATATATATTAGAACGCGCCAATAGGATCACGCTAGCTCGTGCTTGTCTCTGCCCACCTCTTTCAAATCAAAATCACATCTCATTTTATTGGTCACATACACATTTTTCGCAGATGTTATTGCGGGTGGAGCAAAATGCTTGTGTTCCTAGCTCCGACAGTGCAGTAGTTATCTAGCATCCTTGCTTGTTCTGCCCAGTCATTAGCGCACATTGGAAACGACAGGCTGTGGTCTATCTTGGGTACCCAAGATAGGTATTTTGGGGGGAAATAACATAAAAAACTGTTAATATGATAACAACGGATGTGGATAGTTGTGTACCTATAGCAGGCTAGGGTATTATAAATATTAGGAATATGCTACTTTCATGGATATGATGATGAATGTAGGAATAATGATGAGGATGAATCAGTTTGTTAGGTCACAACGTAGGCTACATTAGAAGTCATACATTTATTTTCTATGGCTGCAGACGACAACTGGTGCCTAGAATTGCTCCAAGCCTTGCCTACTTCATGTAAAGTAGTGTGGTGATTGAATAGTCTCATCTTCTTATTTAATTGGGAAACTGATGCTGAACACGCACATCGTTGGAAGCTGTTGAAAAAAATGATGCTTGTAAAAAGCGAATGACATCACTTTCTCTGTGCAAGGTAGCCTACAGTCGACTATTTTGTCATTCATTTTTTATATCTGTTTATTGCGCACGCATGCGCTTCAACCTGCGGCATTTCGGTGTTTCACTTATCTATTTTTTTCTCTGCTCTTGAATGTATCGGCAAGCCTCTGCGGTCAAATCGTCCCCGCCCCCCGGGTTCAAGAGATTGGAGCTCCTAAAAGCGGGATCCCCATTCGCCTTGGCTCCAGACCAGATGATCTGAAGCTCTGTTGGGGACCAGAAAAGAAAGGGGTAGCCTACTGGAAGCTTTGACTTGATTCTGCCATGTCCAGACAGCAGCATGTTCTCTCCCGATTTGGAAACGGATACCACTGCGGAAGACACAGCGCCCAACACCCCCAATGATGGAGAGGATGCACCGGCCAGCATTGATGTACTGGAGGAGGTGAGCGCTAGGGTACGCGGTTGAACGTAGATTACATAATAGTAATGACAGCATCATCCTGAGAATGCGCATAATGATGTATTTTTTATGAATTAAAAGTATATGATACATAGCCTTCTAGCCTACTGTATATATTTGGTGGAAAGGCAACTTATTTATTGGTGCAAACAAGTGCAGCCCGCAGCCTTATAAGAAAAGGCACACAATCAATAGGCCCTACCTGTGGACCTATATCATACTGATTGTTGCTATTCATGGGTAACTTGGGGGGGAATGTCTATTTTCTGACAGAAGTTTGATCAGATTTAGATATGACTATCCTGAGACACCTTCTTAAGGGAAAAAAGTGGGCAGAATCTTTGGGGACGTTTTCCCCCATATCGGGCAAGCCCCTCTCTATGGGGAAAAAATGGCCCCTGAAGATTGTGTTCAAATCCATTTATATGTTTTTTTAGTAATTGATTCTTAAAAGCTAAAGTCTAGGTATATTATTTCAATCAAGTAATGGAACAAAATGGGGGGGGGGGGGGGGGACAAAACTGGGGAGGCAAACATACCCACTTAAAATTGTACTACTTTATTAAAAACCAATTAAAGTTTCTCTCTAACCAAGTGGATTATTTGTATTCAGGCTCCCCTACTGGTACAGTGTATTCGGAAAGTATTTATACCCCTTGACTTTTTCCACATTTTGTTACGTTACAGCCTTATTCTAAAATGTATTACTTTTCCCCCTCAATCTACACACAATACCCTATAATGACAAAGCAAAAACAGGTTTTTAGATTTTTTTGCAAATGTATTAAAAATGAAAAACTTAAATATCACTTCTACATACGTATTCAGACCCATTACGCAGTACTTTGTTGAAGCACCTTCGGCAGCGATTAAAGCCTCGAGTCTTCTTCGGTATGATGCTACAAGCTTGGCACACCTGTATTTGCAGATTTTCTCCCATTCTTCTTTGCAGATCCTCTCAAATTCTGTCAGGTTGGATGGGGAGTGTCGCTGCACAGCTATTTTCAGGTATTTCCAGAGATGTTCGATCAGGTTCATGTCCGGGCTCTGGCTGGGCCACTCAGGACATTCAGAGACTTGTCTCGAAGCCATTCCTGCATTGTCCTGGCTGTGTGCTTAGGGTCGTTGTCCTGTTGGAAGGTGAACCTTCACCCCCCAGTCTGTGGTCTCTAGCGCTCTGGAACAGGTGTTCATCAAGGATCTCTCAGTACTTTCCTCCTTTCATTTTTCCCTCAATCCTGACTAGTTTCCCAGTCCGTGCCACTGAAAAACATCCCCACAGCATGATGATGTCATTACCATGCTTCACCGTAGGGATGGTGCCAGGTTTCCTCCAGACGTGATGCTTGGCATTGAGGCCAAAGAGTTCAATCTTGGTTTCATCAGACCAGAGAATCTTGTTTCTCATGGTCTGAGAGTCCTTTAGGTGCCTTTTGGCAAACTCCAAGCGGGTTGTGCATGTGCCTTTTACTGAGGAGTGGCTGGCCACTCTACCATAAAGGCCTGATTGGTGGAGTATTGGTCCCGTGTGGCTCAGTTGGTAGAGCATGGTGTTTGCATAGCCAGGGTTGTGGGTTCGATTCCCACGGGGGACCAGTACAGAGAAAGAAATGTATGAAATGTATGCATTCACTACTGTAAGTCGCTCTGGATAAGAGCGTCTGCTAAATGACTAAAATGTAAATGGAGTTCTGCAGAGATGGTTGCCCTTCTGGAAGGTTCTCCCATTTCCACAGAGAAACTCTAGAGCTCTGTCAGAGTGAGCATCAGGTTCTGGGTCAGGGAGGTGACCAAGGCCCTTCTCCCCTGATTGCTCAGTTTGGCTGGGTGGCCAACTCGAGAAAGAGTCTTGGTGGTTCCAAACTTCTTCCATTTAAGAATGATGGAGGCCACTGTGTTCTTGGGGACCTTCAATGTTGCAGAATTATTTTGGTACCCTTCCCCAGATCTGTGCCTCGCCACAATCCCGTCTCAGAGTTCTACGGACAATTCCTTCGACCTCAAGGCTTGGTTTTTGCTTGCACTGTCAACTGTGGGACCTTATATCGACAGGTGTATGCCTTTCCAAATCATGTCAAATCAATTGAATTTACCACAGGTGGACCACAATCAAGATGTAGAAACATCTCAAGGATGATCAATGTAAACAGGATGCACCTAGGCTCGATTTAGAGTCTCAAAAGCAAAGGGTCTGAATACGTATGTAAATAATGTGTTTTTTTTATATACATTTGCAGAAAATTCTAAAAACCTGTTTTTGCTTTGTCATTATGGGGTATTGAGTGTAGATTGATACAGTGAGGGAAAAAAGTATTTGATCCCCTGCTGATTTTGTATGTTTGCCCACTTACAAAGAAATGATCAGTCTATAATTTTAATGGTAGGTTTATTTGAACAGTGAGGGACAGAATAACAACAAAAAAATCCAGAAAAACCCATGTCAAAAATGTTATAAAATGATTAGCATTTTAATGAGGGAAATAAGTATTTGACCCCTCTGCAAAACATGACTTAGTACTTGGTGGCAAAACCCTTGTTGGCAATCACAGAGGTTGCACACATCTCAGGAGGGATTTTGTCCCACTCCTCTTTGCAGATCTTCTCCAAGTCATTAAGGTTTCAAGGCTGACGTTTGGCAACTCGAACCTTCAGCTCCCTCCACAGATTTTCTATGAGATTAAGGTCTGGAGACTGGCTAGGCCACTCCAGGACCTTAATGTGCTTCTTCTTGAGCCACTCCTTTGTTGCCTTGGCTGTGTGTTTTGGGTCATTGTCATGCTGGAATACCCATCCACAAGCCATTTTCAGCCCTGGCTGAGGGAAGGAGGTTCTCACCCAAGATTTGACGATAGATGGCCCTGTCCATCGTCCCTTTGATGCGGTGAAGTTGTCCTGTCCCCTTAGCAGAAAAACACCCCCAAAGCATAATGTTTCCACCTCCATGTTTGACAGTGGGGATGGTGTTTTTGGGGTCATAGGCAGCTTTCCTCCTCCCCCAAACACGGCGAGTTGAGTTGATGCCAAAGAGCTCCATTTTGGTCTCATCTGACCACAACACTTTCATCCAGTTGTCCTCTGAATCATTCAGATGTTCATTGGCAAACTTCAGACGGGCATGTATATGTGCTTTCTTGAGCAAGGGGACCTTGCGGGTGCTGCAGGATTCCAGTCCTTCACGGCGTAGTGTGTTACCAATTGTTTTCTTGGTGACTAAGGTCCCAGCTGCCTTGAGATCATTGACAAGATCCTCCCGTGTAGTTCTGGGCTGATTCCTCACCGTTCTCATGATCATTGCAACTCCACGAGGTGAGATCTTGCATGGAGCCCCAGGCTGAGGGAGATTGACAGTTCTTTTGTGTTTCTTCCATTTGCGAATAATCGCACCAACTGTTGTCACCTTCTCACCAAGCTGCTTGGCGATGGTCTTGTAGCCCATTCCAGCCTTGTGTAGGTCAACAATCTTGTCCCTGACATCCTTGGAGAGCTCTTTGGTCTTGGCCGTGGTGGAGAGTTTGGAATCTGATTGATTGCTTCTGTGGACAGGTGTCTTTTATACAGGTAACAAACTGAGATTAGGAGCACTCCCTTAAAGAGTGCGCTCCTAATCTCAGCTCGTTACCTGTATAAAAGACACCTGAGAGCCAGAAATCTTTCTGATTGAGAGGGGGTCAAATACTTATTTCCCTCATTAAAATGTGTCCTGGCTAAATTCCTGGCTAAATTCCCAATCTGGCACTTATACCATCACGGCTGTCTAATCATCCCCAGCTTACAATTGGCTCATTCATCCCCCTCCTCTCCCCTGTAACTATTCCCCAGGTCGTTGCTGTAAATGAGAATGTGTTCTCAGTCAACTTACCTGGTAAAATAACGGTAAAATAAAAAATAAAATAAAAAATGCAAATCAATTTTTAACATTTTTGACATGCGTTTTTCTAGATTTTGTTGTTGTTATTCTGTTTCTCACTGTTCAAATAAACCTAACATTAAAATTATAGACTGATCATTTCTTTGTCAGTGGGCAAACATACAAAATCAGCAGGGGATCAATACTTTTTTCCCTCACTGTAAGTAAAACATTACATTTAATCCCTTTTAGAAAAAGTCTGTAACGTAACAAAATGGAAGAAGTGAAGCGGTATGAATGATTTCCGAATGCACTGTATAATGAAGTTTGTAGCTCTAACTTCATTAGATTATTTATATACAGTACCAGTCAAAAGTTTGGACACACCTACTCATTCCAGAGTTTTTCTTTATTTTTACTATTTTCTACATTGTAGAATAATAGTGAAGACATCAAAACTATGAAATAACACATATGGAATCATGTAGTAACCAAAAAAGTGTTAAACAACTTTTTGTTACGTTACAGCCTTATTCGAAAATTAATTAAATAAAACAAATTCCTCAGCAATCTCACACAATACCCCATAATGGTTTTTAGAAATTTTTGAAAATGTATTAAAAATAAAAACAGATACCTTATTTACAGAGCATGGATATGCGAGGCACAATACAGTAATTCTGAGAAGCTGGATTTTGTAACCTGTAGTTAATGATGTGTACTCTGAATGCTGGAGTTTTACCTCCTGTCTGTCAGGCTATAATTACACAAATTCCATCTGGGGAATTGGATGTGTGCAGCCTACCGTGAAATATAATTTCTAGGAGAGACCATGAAATGACAGGTTTTTTTTTGGTGATACATTTTTTTATTGTGAGATTTGCTGTTTTTTTCCCCAGAGGTCCTGACCCATGATGCTGTGTTGCCCTGTATGAGGATGCTCCAAAGTCAATGGTATTTTTGACTTTTGACTTGTGTCAATGCCTGGTTACATGTTCCGTCTGAGTCGGCCCTTTCTGTCAGCCTCAGCATTGCTGACTGAACTCTCCCTTTATCACATATCAGTTAATTCAATGTTTCTCGCATGAAGCAACACTAATTCTTATTGGTGAAAAGACCATGACACTTCCACTATGTGGTCAGTTGATCTTCATGGGTGAACGGCTGTTATACACCTGAAAAGACCTGAATTAGCTGAAAACATGGTGAAACAGTCAACATTTATTCTTCTTACAACAAGACAAAGTAGAAATACAGTATGTAGGTTTACCCTGCCTATTTGAAATGTTTTATGTCCAGTTGACTTAGGTCTGGGACACTATACTTATTGTACTGGGGAAAAAATAGAGCACCTCTGGGACAATGCCTCTGCTGAAGAGGATACATTTCATTGGCAGTCAGAATTGCAAATGTGAGCAATTTTGAAGATGCCAGGACAGACTGGGGTAGCTGCAATGAGCTCTTCACTTGACACTCAGCAGATATACTGTATAGGGTACGAAGAATGTGTAATCCAATTACCTGTGTGTTTGATTCTGTTGTGGTCAAGTTAAGTAGAGAAAGTCAATGTTCATTTTAGCAGCAGAGGTCACTGGGGGATTGAGGATATGCATGCCCTGATGGAAATGGTGCATGCCTACTTACTGTAACCCATGCAAAGATGGTTGAAAGGTTAGCAGTAACATAGTGGTGAGGAAGGATTTGGGTGGAATGTTAGAGTTGTACCTAACGTTATTTGCAGTTGTTTCCAGTGGTGTAAAGTACTTAAGTAAAAAATACTTTAAAGTACTACTTAAGTAGTTTTTGGGGGTATATGTACTTTAATTTACTATTTATATTTTGGGCAACTTTTACTTCACTACATTCCTAAAGAAAATAATGTACTTTTTGCTCCCTACATTTTCCATGACATCCAAAAGTACTCGTTACATTTTGAATGATTAACAGGATAGGAAAATTGTCTGATTCACACGCTTCTCAAGAGAACATCCCTGGTCATCCCCACTGCCTCTGATCTGGTGGATTTGCTAAACATAAATGCATCTTTTGTAAATTATGTCTGAGTGTTGGGGTGTGCCCCTGGCTATCCGTACATTTTAAAAACAAAAATGAGTAATTTGAAATGATTTATACTTTTGATACTTAAGTATATTTAGAAGCAAATACTTTTTGACTTTTACTGAAGTAGTATTTTACTGGGTGACTTCCACTTTTACTTGAATAACTTTCTATTAAGGTATCTGTACTTATGACAATTGGGTAATTTTTCCACCACTGGCTGTTTCCATTGCACAAAGTAGCCTTAAATGAAATTAAAGCAAGCTACTGTACATGGTATCGCTTCAACTTCATTTACTGTACTTGAAGTTTCAAAAAGCTCAGCACGTCACAGCTCTGCTATATTAATTAGCCTTTTGCCGACAGCAATATTGGAGCACTGCATTTTTTTAGGCTCATTGGTGTGTACTCACTTTTCATCATGTTTTACCATTCTCTTTCATATGGTACAGTAGATCTATTATTCATGTGACACTGTTGCTTTCTGACCCGTTTAAAACCTTTCAACCTGTATAGGTAAATCAAATAGCCTACATTGTGATCCAGCTCTCCTTAAACACAGAAATATAGACGAACTGATCAGACATGGCATCGCAAGAAAGAAGCAACATAAAGAAATTGTTGTACTTTTATTAGAGATTCCCTAGGGAATTCTGGAAGTTCTTCAAAACACTGTTCTCCTTTTAGTAACTCTGCTAAAAGCTATTTAAATGCAGCCATTTGTCATCCACAACTATCTTTTTAAAGTTAAAGTATTGTATGTAAGCTTTTCTCTCGCTCTCTCCCTTTTCACTCCTCTCTCTTTCCCTGCAGCAGCGGCCTGTGAAGCAGTCCCTGAGTGCCTGTATGTGTCGAGAGTCCCACTGGCGCTGCCTTCTCCTCTCCCTACTCATGTACAGCTGCCTTGGCACTGTGGCTTGGTGCCAGCTCACCCGAGTCACAAAGCTCAGCTTCGACTCATCCGTCACCTCCCTGACAGCCTCCATTTCCTCACTCAGAGAGGTTGGCATGGGAGGCCGCTCTATGATTTACCACGACAGCCCCTGCTCTGACGGCTACGTGTACATCCCTCTGGCCTTCCTGTTCATGCTCTATGTCGTCTACCTGGTAGAGTGTTGGCACTGCCAGGCTTGCAGTGAGCTACAGTGTAAGGCTGATGTGGATAGCGTATATGAGCGGGTATTGCGGATGCGACAGGCTCGTCCGTGTGTTTGGTGGAAGGCCATAAGTTACCATTTTGTTCGGAGGACCAGACAGGTGACCCGCTACCGGAACGGGGATGCCTACACCACCACCCAGGTCTACCACGAGCGGGTCAACACAAACGTGAGGGAGGGAGAGTTTGACTACAGTCGCTGTGGTATGCGGGACGTCTCACGGGATCTACGTGGACTGGAGAGCCACCCGGCGACAAGACTTCGTTTCACCAAGTGCTTCAGTTTCGCTGGGGCCGGACCAGAAAATAATTACCTCAACCAACGTGCCAGGTTCTTCTCAGAGATTGAGGGTTTGGATGACTATATGGAGGCTCGGGAAGGGATGCAACTGAAAAACGTGGACTTTAAAGAGCACCTGATAGCCTACGTGGACCCTGACCGGTTGCCCTGGTATACTTCTCAGGTGGCGTTCTGGTTCACTGCTCTGCTCATGCTGTCCTGGCCCCTGAGGGTGCTTATAGAGTACCGTACAGCCTTTGTGCACTACCATGTTGAGAAGCTCTTTGGGCTGGAGTACAGCCACAGCAGCCCCTCTCCAACAGAGGAGGAGGTTCCCATCAGGAGTGGTCTCCCTCGGGTAGATACCGTGGACAGCACTGAGCTGGAGTGGCACATCCGCTCCAACCACCAGTTGATCCCCAGCTACTCAGAAGCCATGCTGATGAACATGGGGGCTTCGGATTCTGGTACAGCTGATGACACCAGGTCCTCTAACTGCTTCCTGCTAGACAGCCACCCAGCCCAGAGCTATAGCACGCTGGTGCAGGACTGTGAGCACTGCCGCCAGCATCAGGGAGAGGTTGGACAGAGGCGGGCCACCACCAGCTCCAGCTGTTCCTCCATCTTCTCCCATCATGCCTTTCACTCCCGCCTCTCCCTGGACACCTCACACTTCTCACTGTGCCGGATGTACGGCTCTCGGCGCACCGTAGGCCTGTGGAGGAGCCGCAGCAGCACACTGACTGACCGCTGCTGCGTGGATGAGCAGTGTTGCCGTTCCTACTCCAGCCAGCTGGCTCTCAACGAGAGCCCGCCCACCTACCGGGACGCACGCTTCTTCCCCGTCCTCATTGTGCACCGACCCGAGGGCTGCGGTAGTGGTGACTCCACCACAGAGGTGCGGCGCTATTATGTCCGCCGGGGGTCCTGCTGCCTGGAGACCTCACTCTGAGGGACCAAGAGACATTTGACTGATTCAGTAACAATATATTCCAAATGAGAAGTTATGAGAGTCCAAGAGCATACAAAGACTGTTCTGTTGACAGCACTGAAATTGTGTTACTCACTGGCTCTGTGCTGTATGCTCAGATTCATATAAAGGCTGCATAGTTCTCAGTCTCTTGTGCACGTTGGATCTGTATTGGTATTATCTCCTGCTGCAGACATGATTGTGAGTCAAACTAAAAGAGCTGGATTTGAATGTTTGATTCAGCGATGACCAGCTCTCAGTGCGGTGCATATGGCATTATGTCATCGTGAAAAGTTCCCCTTTTCTGTTTAAAAAAAAGGACATTTGTATTGTCTTCTTCTTGATGGGCCACATGTTTATTACTGTTACCCTGTTTAGTCATCATTGCCAATTTGAAAATGCCTTCATTGACACATTCTAAGTGTGTTTTCACACTTGGTCCCTTTCAGCCAATTTTTGGGAACTCAGTGCGGTTCGCTTAATTTTTTTGTGCAGTGTGAACTCTCCAAAGGAACTCAGAACCCTCAAAAGAGTCCCCGAAGTGAACCGAACTGAGACCATCTCGAGAGATTCCCTTTTTTAGGGCAATGTGAACACAAACTCCCCAGGTTCGCTTGTCATTATTCACGCACCACGCACCACACACTAGACCACTGCAACACCATTTCCCCTGACATAACCCCTCACATTGGTGCCACAAAAGAGAGATGATGTGCAGGTTTGTGGAAAACAATGTGTGCTGTTTTTGGATATTGATTAGCGATTGTCAGGGATGTACAGACATTCCAAAATATGTGTGGAGTTTTTAGTTCAGATTATTTGTTTGCAATTTGTGATCTATAGGCTAAGAGAGAGTTGTTTATTCCATTGTGAGGTTTGAACAGTATGAGAAGGCAACAACATATTTGGTGAGAATCACAACATAGGAGCTAGAATTGATTATGGACCCAAAAAGAGTAGTAGCCTTGGGTGTTCAATTTTCAATTACAGCCTTATCTCCAGTTATTCTTCTGCTATTTATTATGTTACCAATAATATGAACATGTTAATACCTTCTGATTATTATTATTAATGTCTCATCTTTTAACTAAATGAAATATATTAGTAAGTAGATGTGACTAGCTGTCCAATAACATTGATGGAATGGCTTGTCCTGCACTTTGTAAAAACCCAGAGTGCATTGAGTGAATGTTGAAAAAAGATTTTGGTTCCTTTCTCAGCAATGTGAAAGCAATGATGACTCGGACCACAAAATAGGGGAAGTGAACTGCCAAAGTGTTGAGTCCTCATTTAAAGGCAAGGGCAATGTGAATACAAAGATAACTGAGTTCTTTAGATTTTTTTTTTTTTTTACCCTAGAGTTCACTTTAAAGAGGACTGAGATTGGTTATTTTCAAGACTTTCAAACTGCCTGATCTACATTGAATAGAATATTGAAAAGTTATGTTTTCTTTGCTTTTGAATGTTTCTAATGGAACAAACTTTATCTGTGTCAAGTAAGTGAAAGTAGCATACTATGTACACTACCATCCAAAAGATTGGGGTCACTTAGAAATGTCCTTGTTTTCGAAAGAAAAGCTTATTTTTTTTGTCCCTTAAAATAACATCAAATTGATCAGAAATACAGTGTAGACATTGTTAATGTTGTAAATGACTATTGTAGCTGGAAACGGCAGATTTTATAGGGAATATCTACATAGGCGTACAGAGGCCCATTATCAGCAACCATCACTCCTGTGGCACGTTGTGTTAGTTAATCCAAGTTTATCATTTTAAAACTACAATTGATCATTAGAAAACCCCTTTGCAATTATGTTAGCACAGCTGAAAACTGTTGTGTCTGATTTAAAGAAGCAATAAAACTGGCCTTCTTTAGACTAATTGAGTATCTGGAGCATCAGCATTTGTGGGTTCGATTACAGGCTCAAAATGGCCAGAAACAAATAACTTTCTTCTGAAACTCGTCAGTCTATTCTTGTTCTGAGAAATGAAGGCTATTCCATGCGAGAAATTGCCAAGAAACTGAAGATATCGTTCAACGCTGTGTGCTACTCCCTTCACAGAACAGCGCAAACTGTCTCTAACCAGAATAGAAAGAGGAGTGGGAGGCCCCTGTGCACAACTGAGCTAGAGGACAAGTACATTAGAGTGTCTAGTTTGAGAAACAGACCGCTCACAAGTCCTCAACTGGCAGCTTCATTAAATAGTACCTCCCATTTCAAAAACAAGGACATTTCTAAGTGACCCCAAACTTTTGAAAGGTAGTGTAGGTTACTGTATTACATAGTGGTACAGTAGTAATTATTGTGCCTTGAGGGCAGTATTGATGCGTATCTTTAAAATATACAGTTGAAGTCGGAAGTTTACATACACTTAGGTTGGGGTCATCTAAACTCTTTTTTTTCAACCGCTCTACAAATTTCTTGTTAACAAACTATAGTTTTGGCAAGTTGGTTAGGACATCTACTTTGTGCATGACACAAGTAATTTTTCCAACGATTGTTTACAGACGATTATTTCACTTATAATTCACAGTATCACAATTCCAGTGGGTCAGAAGTTTACATATACCATGTTGACTGTGCCTTTAAACAGCTTGGAAAATTCCTGAAATTTTGTCATGGCTTTAGAAGCTTCTTATAGGCTAATTGACATCATGAGTCAATTGGAGGTGTACCTGTGGATGTATTTCAAGGCCTACCTTCAAAGTCAGTGCCTCTTCGCTTGACATGGGAAAACCAATAGAAATCAGCCAAGACCTCAGAAAAAAAATTGTAGACCTTCACATGTCTGGTTCATCTTTGGGAGCAATTTCCAAATGCCTGAAGGTACCACGCTCATCTGTATAAACAATAGTACGCATGTATAAACACCATGGGACCACGCAGCCGTCATACCGCTCAGGAAGGAGACGCGTTCTGTCTCCTAGAGATGTACTTTGGTGCGAAAAGTGCAAATCAATCCCAGAATAACAGCAAAGGAACTTGTGAAGATGCTGGAGGAAACGGGTACAAAAATATCTATATCCACACTAAAACGAGTTCTATACCGACATAACCTGAAAAGGCCGCTCAGCAAGGAAGAAGCCACTGCTCCAAAACCGCCATAAAAAAGCCAGACTACGGTTTGCAACTGCACATGGGGACAAAGATCGTACTTTTTGGAGAAATGTCCTCTGGTCTGATGAAACAAAAATAGAACTGTTTGGCCATAATGACCATTGTTATGTTTGGAGGAAAAAGGGGAGGCTTGCAAGCCGAAAGAACACCATCCCAACCGTGAAGCACGGGGGTGGCAGCATCATGTTGTAGGGGTGCTTTGCTGCAGGAGGACTGGTGCACTTCACAAAATAGATGGCATCATGAGGGAGAAAAAGTATGTGGATATATTGAAGCGACATCTCAAGACATCAGTTAGGAAGTTAAAGCTTTGTCACAAATGGGTCTTCCAAATGGACAATGACCCCAATCATACTTCCAAAGTTGTGGCAAAATGGCTTAAGGACAACGAAGTCAAGGTATTGGAGTGGCCATCACAAAGCCCTGACCTCAAGCCTATATTGTAAGGGGTGCGTACTGGCAGCAGAGAAGTCAGGCGCAGGAGAGCAAAAATTGTAATACAACGGCGCAGTTTAATAATAAAAATCACCGTAAACAAAACAATCAATACAATGGGTACAAAACCCGTCGCACACCAGACATAACGTGCACAAGCACTTACAATAAACAATTCCGGACAAGGACATGGGGGGAACAGAGGGTTAAATACACAACATGTAATGATGGAATTGAAACCAGGTGTGTGGGAAGACAAGACAAAACAAATGGAAAATGAAAAGTGGATCAATGATGACTAGAAGACCGGCGACGCCGACCGCCGCCCGAACAAGGAGAGGAACCAACTTTGGCGGAAGTCGTGACATATTTAAAATGTGTGGGCAGAACTGAAAAAGCGTAGGTGAGCAAGGAGGCCTACAAACCTGACTCAGTTTTCCAGCTCTGTCAGGAGGAATGGGCCAAAATTTTTGTGGAAGGCTACCCGAAACGTTTGACCCAAGTTAAACAATTTAAAGGCAATGCTTCCAAATACTAATTGAGTGTATGTAAACTTCTGACCCACTGGGAATGTGATGAAAGAAATAAAAGTTGAAATAAATCATTCTTAAAATAAAGTGGTAATCCTAACTGACCTAAAACAGGGAATTTTTACTAAGATTAAATGTCAGGAATTGTGAAACTGAATTTAAATGTAATTGGCTAAGGTGTATGTAAACTTCCGACTTCAACTGTAGCATATCTTGATTTCATTGTGCTTTATATTGTCATGGGAAACGTATTGACTGTATTTCAATGGTTCTCATAAAACTAATGTCCAAGTCACTGGCAGAGAGTTTCTAATATTGTTATTCACCCAATCACAAAGATAATTATCCATTAAGACCTCTGGATGTTGCATTGCTTTTATTTATACTTGAATTCTGACACTTGAATCACCATTCATTTAATTATGTTTTGTCTCCCTGTGCTCAATCACATGTTTGGTCAATCACATTCCAGATAGTACCTTTTCAAATGCTAAAACACTATTGAAGTCACACGTAGATCTATTTATGTGAAAGTTTGAATGATACAGTTATATTTGGTTCCAACAAAATGCAAGCTATGTTCAAGTGCTAAATAGGCCTACATGTAATTAAGCCTATAATTAGTCTCAACGATGCATGTCGAGATACACACTCCAATTCTCAAATTTAGATTGAAAGGAAAATTGTAGTCTAGTTGTGAGTCCGAAACAGTTAGAAAATGTGTTTCATAGAAATCATGATGAGATGATAGGTTTATGAATAATCATTATATTGCAAAATAACTTGGTTGGATGAAATGGAGATGGATAAAAGGTATTGACAACATGTAAAAAGCAAACCGAGAGCAATACAAGTGTGCCGTTTTAAATGAGTGACTGTTAATAAAAAGACATCTACCAAAATCTTCTGGGTTTTGTGTAAGCATAAAATATATGTTGGTTCTTGTTACATTGTTGCTACATTCACAAAGACAGCAACAAACACTCCCTGGCAAATTGTCAGCTGCTTTGTTGCCATGACAACATGTGGTCAGCAGCTGATAAATATTAGCAGCATTGGAGGTGTTGGTTCTTCCTGAATTGTGTCAACTACAACATTGTTAAGTGGACAGACAACAAAATATGCAGGTAAGTAAGTATTTAGGCTTTTATTTTTTGTACTTTTGTATTTATTTCACCTTTATTTAACCAGGTAGGCTAGTTGAGAACAAGTTCTCATTTGCAACTGCGACCTGGCCAAGATAAAGAATAGCAATTCGACACATACAACAACACAGTTACACATGGAATAAACAAAACATACAGTCAATAATACAGTAGAACAAAAGAAAACAAAATGTCTATATACAGTGAGTGCAAATGAGGTAAGTTAAGGTAATAAATAGGCCATGGTGAAGTAATTACAATATAGCAATTAAACACTGGAATGGTAGATGTGCAGAAGATGAATGTGCAAGTAGAGATACTGTGGTGCAAATGAGCAAGATAAATAAATAAATACAGTATGGGGATGAGGTAGGTAGATAGATGGGCTGTTTACAGATGGGCTATGTACAGGTGCAGTGATCTGTGAGCTGCTCTGACAGCTGGTGTTAAAGCTAGTGAGGGAGATATGAGTCTCAAGCTTCAGTGATTTTTGCAGTTCGTTCCAGTCATTGGCAGCAGAGAACTGGAAGGAAAGACGACCAAAGGAGGAATTGGCTTTGGGGGTGACCAGTGAGATACACCTGCTGGAGCGTGTGCTACGAGTGGGTGCTGCTATGGTGACCAGTGAGGGGAGATAAGGCGGGGCTTTACCTAGCAGAGACTTGTAGATAACCTGTAGCCAGTGGGTTTGGCGAAGAGTATGAAGCGAGAGCGTATAGGTCACAATGGTGGGTAGTGTATGGGGCTTTGGTGACAAAACGGATGGCACTGTGATAGACTGCATCCGGTTTGTTGAGTAGAGTGTTGGAGGCTATTTTATAGATGACATCACCGAAGTCGAGGATCGGTAGGAAATGTATGTTTGGCAGCATGAGTGAAGGAGGCTTTGTTGCGATATAGGAAGCCGATTCTAGATTTAATTTTGGATTGGAGATGCTTAATGTGATTCTGGAGGGAGAGTTTACAGTCTAACCAGACACCCTGGTATTTTTATTGATTTATTTATTTTTATGGTTTAGAATGTTTGATGCATTTGAGGTTTGAATCATGTATCCTATTCCAATAATTTAAGTGGGCTGGTTAGCAGTCTGAAGATACAGTAGCCCTATCATCCCTGTTATGGTATTTTATGTACTTCTCAGCAACATGAACACAGCAATGTGAGGCTTTGAATTGCACACAATTTATTTATGTTATCCCCTCGGCAGCCTCCACTGCTCTGGACCTATGGCACCAAGTACCAAGCCGAAGAGCACAGGGAACAAATCATTCAAATGTATCCCCTTAATCCTTCACCCAGGATGCTGCTGAGAGCAGAGGCTTCTGAGAACTCCCTCTATGCTCCCTGTATTACAAAAATCCCAACCTACTCCATTGACTACCAAAGACGCCTTTACCCTCCCTAGTCACCAGGGGGGGCTCTTGGATTCCTTTAAAAAGGACAGGACCAATGTTAACAACTGTCTCAAGGAAGCCTCTACAGGAGGCAGGGAGACAGTGGTGTGTATTCATGGACGCCAAGGGGATACGCCAATTTTTTTTACCAAAAATAAATACATAAAACGTTTTATCTTTTGTCTCTTTTTTTCATAACTTTAATTTCAATTTGCAAGAGGTTGAATGTATCTCACAGGAGAAGGCATCCAAGCGAGCGAAACAGTGCCCCTCTGTCTCTCTACGTGTAGGCCATCTATCTGATACTGTCTGGTCCAAACGAGTATGACATTGTTGCCACCAGGCATTAAATGCAAGGGAAGCCAGCAAGCATTTTGTTCTCCCTTGACAAAAAAATATTTAAAAAATTGCCAATTAGCTTTGAGCTAAACTGAGTGAGCTCAACTGTGAATGGTCCTGGCGAAAGGGGGGAAAAAAATGTCAAGGGAAGCCAGCTTGAATTTGGCATCTCTCCTATCAAATAGCTTTGAGAGCATACGTCATTATTAGAAACAACTTGAATTGTTGCATCTCGTTGTGTTGTTGTCCTCCGGTGGCTAGCTAGCTAGCTAGCTACATGTAGCTACGCATGCGCACACAAACATAAATCAGAACCTTGGACAGTCACATCATATTTAGCTTATGTTGATTGGATTCAATTATTATTGGTATATTATAGTTGTTACTGTATTAGACTAAGCAGAGGTGATTTGATGATGTTGAAATGGTGCTGGAATAGTGGAGGCAGCTCATGTTTTCTTTGCGACTTGCAGTAACTCTCTGTGATTCTAAATCAATAGTTGTTTAGTGGTCCAAAAATGTCAGAAACATGAACTTGCTTAACCATGCTGTAGGTCATGTACAGTGCCTTCCAAAAGTATTCATCCCCCTTGGCATTTTTGTTGCATCACAACCTGTAATTTAAATAGATTTTTATTTGGATTTCATGTAATGGACATACACAAAATAGTCCAAATCGGTGAATTAAAAAAAACATTCTAAAAAACAAAAAACGGAAAAGTGGTGCGTGTATATGTATTCACCCCCTTTGCTATAACGCCCCTAAATAATATCTGGTGCAACCAATTACCTTCAGAAGTCACACAATTTGTTAAATAAAGTTCACCTGTGTGCAATCTAAGTGCCACATGATCTCAGTATATATACACACCTGTTCTGAAAGGCCCCAGAGTCTGCAACACCACTAAGCAAGCGGCACCATGAAGACCAGGGAGCTCTCCAAACAGGTCAGGGACAAAGTTGTGGAAAAGTAAAGATCAGGGTTGGGTATAAAAAAATATCTGAAACGTTGAACATCCCTTGGAGCACCATTAAATCCATTATTAAAAAATGGCACCACAACAAACCTGCCAAGAGAGGGCCACCCACCAAAACTCACAGACCAGGCAAGGAGGGCATTAATCAGAGAGGCAACAAAGAGACCAAAGATAACCCTGAATGAGCTGCAAAGATCCAGAGCGGAGATTGGAGTATCTGCCCATAGGACCACTTTAAGCCGTACACTCCACAGAACTGGGCTTTATGGAAGGGTGGCTAGAAAAAAAGCCATTGCTTAAGGAATAAAATAAGCAAACACGTTTGGTGTTTGCCAAAGGCATGTGGGAGACTCCCCAAAAATATGAAAATAGGTACTCTGGTCAGATGAGACTAAAATGTAGCTTTTTAGCCATCAAGGAAAACACTATGTCTGGCGCAAACCCAACACCTCTCATCACCCCGAGAATAACATCCCCACAGTGAAGCATGGTGGTGGCAGCATCATGCTGTGGGGATGTTTTTCATCGGCAGGGACTGGGAAACTGGTTAGAATTGAAGGAATGATGATAGCGATAAATACAGGGAAATTCTTGAGGGAACCCTGTTTCAGTCTTCTAGAGAATTGACACTGGAACAGAGGTTCACCTTCCAGCAGGACAATGACCCTAAGCATACTGCTGAAGCAACACAAGTGGTTTAAGGGGAAACATTTAAATGTCCTGGAATGGCCTAGTCAAAGCCCAGACCTCAATCTAATTGAGAATCTGTGGTGTGACTTAAGGATTGCTGTACACCAGCGAAACCCATCCACCTTGAAGAAGCTGGAGCAGCTTTGCCTTGAAGAATGGGCAAAAATCCCAGCGGCTACATGTGCCAAGCTTATAGAGACATACCCCAAGAAACTTGCAGCTGTAATTCCTGCAAAAGGTGGCTCTAACAAAGTATTGACTTTGGTGGGGTGAATAGTTATGCACGCTCAAGTTCAGTTTTTTTGTCTTATTTCTTGTTTGTTTCACAATAAAAAACATTTAGCATCTTCAAGGTGGTAGGCATGTTGTGTAAATCAAATGATACAAACCCTCAAAAAATCCAAGGCAACAAAATACAGTTGAAGTCGGAAGTTTACATACACCTTAGCCAATTACATTTAAATTCGGTTTTTCACAATTCCTGACATTTAATCCTCGTAAAAATTCCCTGTCTTAGGTCAATTAGGATCACCACTTTATTTTAAGAATGTGAAATGTCAGAATAATAGTAGAGAGTGATTTATTTCAGCTTTTATTTCTTTCATCACATTCCCAGTGGGTCAGAAGTTTACATACACTCAATTAGTATTTGGTAGCATTGCTTTTAAATTGTTTAACTTGGGTCAAACGTTTTGGGTAGCCTTCCACAAGCTTCCCACAATAAGTTGGGTGAATTTTGGCCCATTCCTCCTGACAGAGCTGGTGTAACTGAGTCAGGTTTGTAGGCCTCCTTGCTCGCACACACTTTTTCAGTTCTGCCCACAAATGTTTCATAGGATTGAGGTCAGGGCTTTGTGATGGCCACTCCAATACCTTGACTTTGTTGTCCTTAAGCCATTTTGCCACAACTTTGGAAGAATGCTTGGGGTCATTGTCCATGTGGAAGACCCATTTGCGACCAAGCTTTAACTTCCTGACTGATGTCTTGAGATGTTGCTTCAAAATATCCACTTACTTTTCCTACCTCATGATGCCATCTATTTTGTGAAGTGCACCAGTCCCTCCTGCAGCAAAGCACCCCCACAACATGATGCTGCCACCCCCATGCTTCACGGTTGGGATGGTGTTCTTCGGCTTGCAAGCCTCCCCATTTTTCCTCCAAACATGACGTTAGTCATTATGGCCAAACAGTTCTATTTTTGTTTCATCAGACGACATTTCTCCAAAAAGTACGATCTTTGTCCCCAACCGTAGTCTGCCTTTTTTATGGCGGTTTTGGAGCAGCTTCCTTGCTGAGCTGCCTTTCAGGTTATGTCGATATAGGACTCGTTTTACTGTGGATATAGATACTTTTGTACCCGTTTCCTCCAGCATCTTCACAAGGTCCTTTGCTGTTGTTCTGGGATTGATTTGCTCTTTTCGCACCAAAATACATTAATCTCTAGGAGACAGAATGCGTCTTCTTCCTGAGCGGTATGATGGCTGCGTGGTTCCATGGTGTTTATACTTGCGTACTGTTCTTTGTACAGATGAACGTGGTACCTTCAGGCATTTGGAAATTGCTCCCAAGGATGAACCAGACTTGTGGAGGTCTACAATTTTTTTCTGAGGTCTTGGCTGATTTATTTTTATTTTCCCATAATGTCAAGCAAAGAGGCACTGAGTTTGAAGGTAGGCCTTGAAATACATCCACAGGTACACCTCCAATTGACTCAAATTATGTCAATTAGCCTATCAGAAGCTTCTAAAGCCATGACATCATTTTCTGGAATTTTCCAGGCTGTTTAAAGGCACAGTCAACTTCGTATATGTAAACTTCTGACCCACTGGAATTGTGATACAATGAATTATAAGTGAAATAATCTGTCTGGAAACAATTGTTGGAAAAATTACCTGTATCATGCACAAAGTAGATGTCCTAACCGACTTGCCAAAACCATAGTTTGTTAACAAGAAATTTGTGGAGTGGTTGAAAAACGAGTTTTAATGACTCCAACCTAAGTGTATGTAAACTTCCAACTTAAACTGTAGGAAAAATGCCAAGGGGGGTGAATACTTTCGCAAGCCTCTGTAACTGTCTGTTACATGCAATATGCATCGTGGACTTCACCAGACAGAGGTTGCTATCCGGTTTTGTGATAAAACAAAGGTGTGGTTGAATTTATTCTGCCACTGTCTTCTTATTGTCTTTGCCTTTAGGCCTATATATCACGGTCGCAAGGCATATGAATTAACAGCAAACAACGCAATTATCACAACACATACAATGTAGGTTGTAATATGACTTTTTTTGGGGGGGGGACATGGCTTAGCCAGTGATTTTACCCACGCACCTCTACTGCAGGGAGGACTGTTCAAAGAGCTGCCACTGGGGTGAGTTTGTGCTGAAGAAGCTAACCAAGACCACAGCTCAGTGGATCGTGAGTCAACCGATTCCAAACCAGTCCAAGAATAAGTCACAGCTGCGGTCTCTGCATGGTTCGGCCAGCGCCACAGATCTAGTCAATGACGAGCCCATGTGTGAGGAGGATTTCTGCAGCTACCAAGATCTCCACGAGCAGACTGAGAAGCAGAGGGCCCTTCAGAGCATTATGGCTGAGACCTCTTCCAGTATACTATAGGCGAGGAGACATAACCTACCCTAATATTTCATGTTGAATCTCCAGTCAGTTTTACACCTCAAACAAATACAGTTTAGCCTAAAATGCACAGTAGTTTGTGTTTTAAGTTCGTTTTTATTATGTGGATCACCAGAATTTTTTGTCATGATTTTATACCACTGATCTCCATTTTCACTTGACATTCCTGCTGCAGGGGTACTCTCCTGCATGTTTTTTTTAATTTAACCTTAATTTAACTTGGCAAGTCAGTTAACAAATCCTTATTTACAATGATGGCCTACCCCAGCCAAACCTGGACGACACTGGGCCAATTGTGCACTGCCCTACGGGACTCCCAATCATGGACGGATGTGATACAGCCTGGATTCGAACCAGGGACTGCAGTGACGCCTCAAAGACTGACATGTGGTGCATAAGACCACTGCACCACTCGGTTCTGATGAGCCTGGGGGTTTTAATCAGACTGCCAAAACTGTAGCAGTCAAGCACATTGAAACCCCTCAACCTCCTTGTCTTCAGGATAGCCTCAACTCCCGTGCAGGAGGCCATGATTTGCACAGAGAACAACTTTGAACAGGAGCTATTTTCTGGTACATCCTTTCTCTCACTACATATTCTTCTGAAACAAATTATTTTCTACATTGGTTATTCATCTAAACATCCCTTTTTCAGGACCCTGTCTTTCAAAGATAATTCGTAAAAATCAAAATAACTTCACAGATCTTCATTGTAAAGGGTTTAAACACTGTTTCCCATGCTTGTTCAATGAACCATAAACAATTAATGAACATGCACCTGTGGAATGGTCGTTAAGACACTAACAGCTTACAGATAGTAGTCAATTAATGTCACAGTTATTAAAACTTAGGACACTAAAGTGGTCTTTCTACTGACTCTGAAAAACACCAGAAGAAAGATGCCCAGGGTCCCTGCTCATCTGCGTGAACGTGCCTTAGGCATGCTGCAAGGAGGCATGAGGACTGCAGATGTGGCCAGGGCAATAAATTGCAATGTCCGTACTGTGAGACGCCTAAGACAGCGCTACAGGGAGACAGGATGGACAGCTGATCGCCCTCGCAGTGGCAGACCACGTGTAACAACACCTGTACAGGATCGGTACATCTGAACATCAGACTTGCGGGACAGGTACAGGATGCTCGATTTACAACAGGAACGCACAATCCTTCCATCAGTGCTCAGACTGTCCGCAGTAGGCTGAGAGAGGCTGGACTGAGGGCTTGTAGGCCTGTTGTAAGGCAGGTCCTCACTAGACATCACCGGCAACAACATCGCCTATGGGCACAAACCCACCGTCGCTGGACCAGACAGGACTGGCAAAAAGTGCTCTTCACTGACGAGTCGTAATTGTGTCTCACCAGGGGTGATGGTCGGATTCGCGTTTATCGTCGAAGGAATGAGCGTTACACCGAGGCCTGTACTCGATTTGGAGGTGGAGAGTCCATCATGGTCTGGGGCGGTGTGTCACAGCATCATCAGACTGAGCTTGTTGTCATTGCAGGCAATCTCAACGCTGTGCGTTACAGGGAAGACATCCTCCTCCCGCATGTGGTACCCTTCCTCACAGCAAGAACTGGCAAATCTGGTGCAGTCCATGAGGAGGAGATACACTGCAGTACTTAATGCAGCTGGTGGCCACACCAGACAGTGATTGTTACTTTTGATTTTGACCCCCCCTTTGTTCAGGGATACATTATTCAATTTCTGTTGGTCACATGTCTGTGGAACATGTTCAGTTTGTCTCAGTTGTTGAATCTTGTTATGTTCATACAAATATTTACACATGTTAAGTTTGCTGAAAATAAATGCAGTTGACAGTGAGAGGATGCTTCTTTTTTTGCTGAGTTTACATCATATTGCCTTGACTTTACATGTTGCAGGAATAGCCAAACAGGTACATCGGGGGGATCCACGGAACCACAATCACATCATCATGGACAACAATTCAGAGTACCAGAAGAACCTTCAAGAGTTTTTCCCTCGTGGACTAGATAAGTGGACGAAAGCTTCAGCAGCAACCATGCACAGTAATACACAATGTAAGGACACAAGCAAATCTCAAGACTTGAACACCAAAAAATACAACCTCAACCTCTGTCAATGGCAAGGTTTTACTCATTCAAATTCCTTTGGGTAGAAATGCGAAAGGTGGAGAAAGGTGCTCAGCAGTGGATGGATCTGCCTACCATAGCTGACTATGCCCCACGTGTGAGTCTGAGACCTGCCTGGGCAGGACAAAGGTGCCCAGGCAGCAGCCCCTCTACAACCATATGCCTGAGCTTTCCTCTTTACAATATGCAGTGGAGGGAGGGAGAAGTGCCTGGAAGATCAGTAGGTCTCCTTGTCTTTAAAGGGGTAGTGCAGTTAATGACATTTCCACACTATGAAGTTGAAATTACACTCTTAAATTGTGAAAATTATGATAATGCACTTTCAGTGTAAGACCTTTTGTGCAGGTGGAATTGAGTTTTTGGCCCATAGCATGACATCACAATCTGATCTGATTATTCTGACCAATGACCCCGTCATCTTTTATTTACATATGTATCCTCCTACTTTGAAGGGATAAGCGGGGTGGTCACTAGTTACCATAGCCAGAAAGTCATAAACCCTGCCTATTTCTACAATTTATCTTCTTAAAATCAGATTGTAAACCTTAACTACATTGATTACCTCATCCCTAACCTTAAATTAAGACCAAAAAGCGAATCTTTGTTTACATACATTTTTACGATATAGACAATTTTTACTTTATGGCTGTGGTAACTAGTGACGACCGGTAAGCAAGGGTAGGCTGTACATTCTCTGGACAATCCTATCCGCCAACCAGGGCTGTGTACGTAAATATATAACATTTGTATCAACACACCCACACGATCAGAATGAGCATTTCAATGGTAAAAGGATGCTTAGGATAATAATTGCTAAAAAATATATTTGGAGGTTTTTTCATTAAATAAACACAGTAATTTATTAGACATACAGTGACGATTAAAAATGAAATCAGAAATATTGCATGGGGGCTTTAAATAGTGATGTTCTCTAAGCATTTGTCAATTATGTCATTGTGCCATCATTTATTTCACAACACAACAGCCACTTCTTCTCCTGGCTCTAGACGATCCAGTGAAGAGAGTTCAGAAGGCAGCAGCAGTGTGCCAGTACGTCATCGGGATGGCAGACTCCAGAGCCCGCGGCATCCTCCACAATGCACTACATGATGGTCAAATCAAATTTTATTTGTCACATGCTTTCGTAAACAACAGTTGTAGACTAACATTGAAATGCTTTCTTAAGGGCCCTTCCCAACAATGCAGAGAAAAATTGAAATATTATAGAAAACAATGAAGAGGAATAAATACAATGAGTAACAATAACCTGGCTATATAGACGGTGTACCAGTACAGAGTCGATGTGGAGGGGTACGAGGTAATTGTGGTAGATATGTACATATAGGTGACTAGGCAACAGGATAGATAATATGAGATAACAGTAGCAGCAGCGTATGTGATGAGTCAAAAGAGTTGTACAAAAGGGGGTCAATGCAGATAGTTTGGGTAGCTATTTGGTTAACGATTTAGCAGTCTTATGACTTGGGGGTAGAAGCTTTTCAGGGTCCTGTTGGTTCCAGACTTGGCTCCAGACTTGCCATGCGGTAGCAGAGAGAACAGTTATGACTTTGGTGGCTGGAGTCTTTGACAACTTTTAGGGCCTTCCTCTGACACAACCTGGTATAGAGGTCCTGGATGGCAGGGAGCTCAGCCCCAGTGATGTACTGAACCGTACGCACTACCCTCTGTAGCGCCTTCCGGTCTGATGCCAAGCAGTTGCCATACCAAGCGGTGACGCAGCCAGTCAAGTTGCTCTTAATGTAGAACTTTTTGAGGATCTGAGGGCCTATGCCAAATCTTTTCGGCGTCCTGAGGGGGAAGAGGCATTGTCGTGCCTTCTTCACGACTGTATTGGTGTGTGTGGACCATGTTAATTTCTTAGTGATGTGGACACCGAGGAACTTGAAGCTCTCGACCCGCTCCACCACAAGACCGCCGATGTGGATGGGGCGTGCTCGTTCCTGTAGTCCATGATCAGCACCTTTTTCTTGCAGACATTGAGGTAGAGGTTGTTGTCCTGGCACCACAATCCCAGGTCACTGACCTCCTCCCTATAGGCAGTCTCATCGTCGATCAGGCCTACCACCATCATGTCGTCAGCAAACTTAATTATGGTGTTGGAGTCGTGCACAACAGTACTTCCTGGGTGAACAGAAGTACAGGAGGTAGAGCTCTGCTACCTGTCCCGAGCCTGATCGTCTCCGACATCAAACATCGGGTTAGGGCTGGGTAGGGTCTGTTTTTTTCATCAACGGGTAGGGTACGGGCAGGGCTCAGGTATCACTAAATTGATCACTAACGTTTTGAAGCGGAGACATTTTCTTGTGATCTGCTGCGCATTTTAAAACCTATACATCTAAAAACATTTAACAAGACTAAGCCAACGAAAGAGGATATAGACATAACATTGAACATTTAAATGTAACATTTAAAAACACTTAGCTCTCCCAACTGACAGGACCCAACCTGTCTGAACTCTTGGCTCTGCCTTATATAAGTTTATCAGAGTCCTGGGCAGAGTCTTGCAAGAGTCTCGCAAGGCACAGGTGAGAGGAATTAGTTCATTATTCTTCTATGGTATTATGGTGGTCCGCAAACAACTTTAAAAGTATATTCCGCCACTCAGTAGATGGGGTGAAAACTGATAAATGTTAACGCAATAGGGAGAAGGGAAAGGTGCTAAAATATACTTCTAATATTAAAAAGTAAACAACAAACAAAATCAAAAACTGTACTCATTTAGTTTAATTGAAATGTCTATTCAGATCCCTGCACAGGCTCAGGAACCTCTTCATTCAGAATTCATTTGGGCTGTAAAGTCCTGGAGATCCAGAAATCTTTTTGCCGCCTTCACAATGATGTCTAGCTTCTTAGATATTTCATCAGTTTGACTAACGCAGTTTATCACTTGCGCTATAAACACAACAAAGTCCACCTTCTTCACTGTTAGTGTGTCGGGATCCTTCCCCTGAACGGCATTCACTGTAGGTTGTGGAACAGCCAATACCATCTTATCTCGACTCACTCCATAGCTATTTTCACTGCCTCCACATAGGAGACCTACTGGATGGTCGAGGATCCAAGGCCTTAGATCAGCTTGGCAAATGACTGACAGATAGCCAGACCGCCCTCTCTCCCAAGGGAGAGGAGAGGGGTGGCTGGGACGGTTTTATGACACCTCACGCCAATTGCAAATTGTATGCAGCAAATGACTCCTTTTGGTCTCTAGTATCAAGATTGGAATGTCTAACGTCCAAAGAGTGAACTTTGGAACAATATTTCTAAAATAGAAATGTTAATGGTTAGTGGGAATCTAAAGAATAATCATGTCATATTGCTTTTCATTTTGTGATGTTATTAAAAACTGTATAACGAAAATACTGTAACTTGAAGAGCTTTCACATTGTGTATATCAGGTTTACATCCTTTATGTTGTGTAGGAAATATGAAGAACGATGAAACTATTTCTGTTAAGATAGGAATGTGATTTTAGTTTTCTAACGAGATAATAGTTTTCATGTCCGATGCACATTAACTAAGCCACGCCCCGAATGAGGTCAGAAGAGTGTGTCTGTGCTTAAAAGGACTTGCTAAGAATTAACATACCAGACCGGCAGACGTGAAGCATGAGCTAAACGTTAAAAATGGTTGAAACTCTCAGACCAGAAAGCATGGAGTTGTGGCTACAAGTTTAAATGGTTGGAAACGTAGAACTTTAAATCTCAACACAAGGTGAAGGAGATAAAGACTAGACTTTAACATTGACAGCCTGCAGCTGTGCATGTAAAAGTGGTCCTAGAACTTTGACTATCTACCCGAGGAAGAAAAGAGGTAAGAAGCTCACCTCAGACAATCACTGGTGAATCATTGAAGCCACAGACAACTAAGAAGGACATTGTGACCTCTGGTGGACAATCAGAGCCTTACACCCACAGGAGAGCCCACTGAAACAACCTTCTGACAGGGCTTGGTTCTGACCGAGATAGATGACGAATGAAGGCATTCACCACGTAAATACATTCGTTACTTTCTTACCCAAGCGGGCGATGGTTCATGTGCAAGGTATATGATTAATGAGAGAATAGTTATAGAACGTATCCATGATAAATGTCCCTTTCTCTCTCTTTTCCCCCACCTCCTCTCCATCTGTGTAACAAGCCGTCATATCTTGTCAGTCCACTAGGGACTTTTGTCTCATGTCAGTGTGTATGTGTATTCTGTGTTATTATTTAGTTGGTAAATAAATAATTAACTCAATGTCACGGCTGTCGAAAGGAGCAGACCAAAGTACAGCGTGGTTGTAGTTCCACATTTTATTAAATCCGTGAAACTTTGCAATACATAAATAACTGAATTGACAAAAACAACAAACTGTGACGCAGAGAGAAACAAACACTACTCAAAATATAATAACCCACAAAACCCAGGAAGAAAAACCCTTACTTAAATATGATCTCCAATTAGAGACATCGAGGACCAGCTGCCTCCAATTGGAGATCAACCCCAAAAAAACAACATAGAAATAGAAAATTAGAACTAAACATAGATATAGAAAACATAGACAAAAAAAACACAAAACACCCCCTGTCACGCCCTGACCTACTCTACCATAGAAAATAACATCTTACTATGGTCAGGACGTGACAGTACCCCCCCCCCCCCCCCAAATGTGCAGACTCTGAATGAACTAAACAAAAACACAAATAAAAACAAAAGGGAGGGTTGGGTGGGTAACTCCTATCTATGGCGGCTCTAGTGCAGTCCACATAACCTCATCCTCCAGCAGAGGAGGCGGCTCCGGTTCGGGGCGTAACCCCCGCTCCACCCGCTGATCCCTCTGCTTTAGTACCACCGGACCGTGGATCGTCGTAGGAGGAACTGGACTGTAGATCATCACTGGAGGTTCCGGGCTGGGGAGCGTCTCAGGAGGTTCCGGGCTGGGGAGCGTCTCAGGAGGCTCCGGGCTGGGGAGCATCTCAGGAGGCTCCGGGCTGGGGAGCGTCTCAGGAGGCTCCGGACTGGGGAGCGTCGCTGGAGGCTCCGGACTGGGGAGCGTTGCTGGAGGCTCCGGACTGGGGATGCGCACTGGAGGTCTGATGCGTGGGACTGGCATAGGTGGCGCCAGACTGGTAACACACGCCTCAGGGAGAGTGCGAGGAGGCGGCACAGGACGTACTGGGCTGTGGAGGCGCACTGGAGGCCTGATGCGTGGGACCGGTACAGGTGGCACCGGGCTGATGACACGCACCTCAGGGCGAGTGAGGAGAGGAGGCACAGGATGTACTGGGTTGTGGAGGCGCACTGGAGGGAGAGTGCGAGGAGCAGGTACAGGACGTACTGGGCTGTGGAGGTGCACTGGAGGGAGAGTGCAAGGAGCAGGCACAGGACGTACTGGGCTGTGGAGGCGCACCGGAGGTCTGGAGCGTATGGCTGGCACAACCCGTCTTTGCTGGATGCTCAACCCAGCTCCACAACTGCAGGGTGCGGGCACAGATCGCACCGGCCTGTGAGTGCGCACTGGCGACACAGTGCGCGTCACCGCATAACGCGGTGCCTGCCTCGTCACTCGCTCCCCACGGTAAGCACGGGAAGTTGGCTCAGGTCTCCACCCTGACTCTGCCAATCTCCCCGTGTGCTCCCCAAATTTTTTTGGGGGGGCTGCCTCTCGCACTTGCCTCGTGGTCGGTATAGTGCCTCATAATATCGCCGCTCTGCCTTCGCTGCCGCAATTTCCTCCTTCGGCCGGCGATACTCCCCAGCCTGACTCCAGGGTCCTTTCCCGTCCATAATCTTTTCCCAGGTCCATTTCTGTTGCTCCTGGGCACGCTGCTTGGTCCTTTGATGGTGGGTTATTCTGTCACGGCTGTCGAAAGGAGCAGACCAAAGTGCAGCGTGGTTGTAGTTCCACATTTTATTAAATCCATGAAACTTTGCAATACATAAATAACTGGATTGACAAAAACAACAAACCCGTGACGCAGAGAGAAACAAACACTACTCAAAATACACTGCTCAAAAAAATAAAGGGAACACTAAAATAACACATCCTAGATCTGAATGAATGAAATAATCTTATTAAATACTTTTTCTTTACATAGTTGAATGTGCTGACAACAAAATCACACAAAAATAATCAATGGAAATCCAATTTATCAACCCATGGAGGTCTGGATTTGGAGTCACACTCAAAATTCAAGTGGAAAACCACACTACAGGCTGATCCAACTTTGATGTAATGTCCTTAAAACAAGTCAAAATGAGGCTCAGTAGTGTGTGTGGCCTCCACGTGCCTGTATGACCTCTCTACAACACCTGGGCATGCTCCTGATAATGTGGCAGATGGTCTCCTGAGGGATCTCCTCCCAGACCTGGACTAAAGCATCCGCCAACTCCTGGACAGTCTGTGGTGCAATGTGGCGTTGGTGGATGGAGCGAGACATGATGTCCCAGATGTGCTCAATTGGATTCAGGTCTGCTGGAGGATGTTGCAGACAGCAGAACGTTCTCCACGCCGTCTCCAGACTCTGTCACGTCTGTCACATGTGCTCAGTGTGAACCTGCTTTCATCTGTGAAGAGCACAGGGCGCCAGTGGCGAATTTGCCAATCTTGGTGTTCTCTGGCAAATGCCAAACGTCCTGCACGGTGTTGGGCTGTAAGCACAACCCCACCTGTGGACGTCGGACCCTCATACCACCCTCATGGAGTCTGTTTCTGACCGTTTGAGCAGGCACATGCACATTTGTGGCCTGCTGGAGGTCATTTTGCAGGGCTCTGGCAGTGCTCCCCCTGCTCCTCCTTGCACAAAGGTGGAGGTAGCGGTCCTGCTGCTGGGTTGTTGCCCTCCTACGGCCTCCTCCACATCTCTTGATGTACTGGCCTGTCTCCTGGTAGCGCCTCCATGCTCTGGACACTACGCTGACAGACACAGCAAACCTTCTTGCCACAGCTCGCATTGATGTGCCATCCTGGATGAGCTGCACTACCTAAGCCACTTGTGTGGGTTGTAGACTCCGTCTCATGCTACCACTAGAGTGAAAGCACCGCCAGCATTCAAAAGTGACCAAAACATCAGCCAGGAAGCATAGGAACTGAGAAGTGGTCTTTGGTCACCACCTGCAGAATCACTCCTTTATTGGAGGTGTCTTGCTAATTGCCTATAATTTCCACCTGTTGTCTATTCCATTTGACAACAGCATGTGAAATGTATTGTCAATCAGTGTTGCTTCCAAAGTGGACAGTTTGATTTCATAGAAGTGTGATTGACTTGGAGTTACATTGTATTGTTTAAGTGTTCCCTTTATTTTTTTGAGCAGTGTATAATAACCCACAAAACCCAGGAAGAAAAACCCTCACTTAAATATGATCTCCAATTTGAGACAACGAGGACCAGCTGCCTCCAATTGGAGATCAACCCAAAAAAACAACAACATAGAAATAGAAAACTAGAACTAAACATAGATATAGAAAACATAGACAAAAACCACAAAACACCCCCTGTCACGCCCTGACCTACTCTACCATAGAAAATAACATCTTACTATGGTCAGGACGTGACACTCAATTTGTATAGTACTGAATAATCAGAAAAGGCTGGGGTTCTTGTGGATTCAAGAGGTCTGCAATGTTCAGAATGAGACTGATATGAGGTAATGATTAATAAGTGACTTATCAATATATAACTGATATATATATCTTCTTGGGTTTAATTCAGATGGTAACTCATTAAACAACTTCTTCCGTGGTGCCCCAAATTCCAAATGAGTTAATTGTTACATGATTATTTAATCGGATAACAATTAAACATAGTGGATTGAATAAATAAGTCATCAGATTAATGAAAGTCACAACAAAGGGTACTCCGGGAACGTGATTCCCATAATAGTAACAGCAACGCACTTCATCTGACTATTCAACTATGACATATTTATTCCTTTGACAAACACTTGCCTGGTGTCCAAACCTTTTACAACTGTAACACTTCAGCAGCTTCTGTACATACAGTCTCACTGCATATCTCACATACTCAAGTTGTCAATGAGTCGGGAGAAACATTTCATCAAACAACAGTAAAACCGATAGGCATTTCTCCTTCTTTTTGTCTGTCATTCTGGTCAAGCGACATGCGTCTACCACTCCTGGCATGTTATCCCTAGACCACACAGCCTCTATGTCCAATGAGATGCTAGAGATGACACCTTTAACTGGTGCCCTACTCTGAAATCATAGCTTTCCACATCACATCATTCCACTTTTCCCAATTCGTCCTTCACCATCTTCGAGACCGAGAACGGGCCCCTCAAAAAAACATCCTTGCTCACGAAGCGCACTCCAACCATAAACTACTGTTAATTTCCAACTTTAGCCCTTTTTACTCCACATTTCTTCACCATCGTCCACTCAGTCTCACCAGCTTTACACGCGCCAACAGAATCGCACAGTGCTTTCGTCTTTGCTTTCTCATGCCTTAGTTAATGATTTAGTGACGTCCTCCCTTACAAACTGTCCCACAGCTTCATCACAGAACCAAGGCCACATAAAATAAATATTTAAAAATAAATACAGTATTTGTTGACTAAGAAATGTATGTTTGCTTTAGTAGGATCCTGTGTGGCTCAGTTGGTAGACCATGGCGCTTGCAATGCCAGGGTTGCGGGTTTGATTCCCAAGGGGGACCAGTACAAAAATGTACACACTCACTTCTGTAAGTCGCTCTGGCTAAGAAAGTCTACTAAAATGTACTAGAGGATTTTGTAGTTGTGAAGGGGTTGACTTACTCTCAGGTATTGATGGAACTGGCTCCTCCACTGCAGAACCTGTTTGGAGAATTGTGTAACCTTCATCCATAGCTTCAGTAAGATGTTTGGGCCTGGGGGTGCAGCAGATAAAAAAAATTGGCCTGTGGCACAGACAGCTAGATCAATCTGCTAATACAGGACATGTACAGGCCCAGTGCAATACTTATGTGAGAGAAAAAAAAAATGATATATATATATATTTTTTTTTTTTTAAATTACTATATTTTCAGGGGGTGCTGGAGCACCCTCAGCACCCCTACTTCCCGCGGCTATGCCTGGCCTGGGAGCTGAATAACACATTGTTCTAAGAAAGAGAGAGAACAAACATAACATTGTCTGTGGGAAATAGGTCATATTCTGACTCTGATATGCATATTGAACATACTATTGCACATTACAGGGCCACAAAAATAGCTGTGACGACCCTGGGCATGTAAACTCTGTGGATTTGGATACTATGTGCTCCTGAGTAGAATGGACCACATTTTTACTATGACAAAAATGTACAGAAAAGTGTGTACATTGCAATATGTATGTTCAATAACATATCAGAATAAGACCAATTTTCCACAAATTAAGGGCCAGAATAATAGCAGTGACGAACCTGCGTGTGTATCCTCTGTGAATTTGGATATAATAATATTTTCTATCAGCCTTAACTATTCATATTGCTAAATATACGCGACAGGACTCTTATTTTTAAGGATTTTAAAAAATACAGTGACCAGGATGTTCACTACAGACACAGTAGTGAAGAAGGCACAATAGCGACTCTTCAACCTCAGGATGCTGGAAAAATTCGGCCTATCCCAGAGGGCCCTCACAGTGTTCTACAGGAGCACCATCGAGAACATA
Organism: Salmo trutta; assembly: GCF_901001165.1. Lineage (NCBI taxonomy): Eukaryota > Metazoa > Chordata > Actinopteri > Salmoniformes > Salmonidae > Salmo > Salmo trutta. The sequence goes on from NC_042981.1 coordinate 35,951,133, forward strand.
CTGTCGGACTGCATCACAGCCTACGGCAACTCCACAGTCTAAAAATGAGGGGTTCAACAGGAGTTCTTCTAAGATCCTCGAAGAACCTTAGGGTTCTTGGCAATGAAAAACAGTCCCAAAAGGTTATTCAAAGAACTTCTTAGGAGGTGGGGTTAATCGAGGAACCCCCATTGTTGCTGGAGTTCGTCGGGGAACTTTGCAACTGAAAATGCTGGTGCCAAGTTTGAATGCAACAACAGTTAAAAAGGTAAGTTGGGTTGATGTTCGGCTCTGAATATGTATCGAAATAATTTATATAATAATATAAAATACTAACGAATAACGAAAAAGTTCCTGGAGCATCCTTTAGGGGTTCTTCAAATTAAAACTGTGGGGGAACCCCTAAAAGTTATTCGAAGAACCTTTTGTGGGAAACCCCATAAGTTCTTCAAAGAACCCCTTATAATGGTTCCTCGAAGACCCTTTTGGGGTTTATTTTTTTTAACTCCCTGTCCACCCTCCCTCTATTAAATTTTTTTTGGGGGGGGTGTTAACTGCCTTGCTCAGAACGACGATTTTTACGTTCAATCCAGCAACCTTTCAATTGGTTAGAGCGTTTTCCCAACGCTCTAACGACTAAACTACCTGCCGCACCATGGAAGTCAGTAGCTAGGTTTTCTTCCAATCGCGAAAGATTTTCATGCGACTATTCTAAAATCTGCATAAATAAAATATGTGCATTTTCCCACTAGAGATGTGTTTCCATCAAATTAAAGTCTGTGCGTGATGACGTAGTGCACATGAAAATGTATTTTGCGGTTAAATTCCCATGTTGGTTTCCATCGCATTTTCAACTCTACTGATGGTTTTGTCACAAAAAATGTTGTGTTATATAGTGATTGTGCCCACTCTGGTATTGGCACATGCGCTATAGACAACATTTTGCAGTTAGGTTTACAGTGCGTGTATAGCCAATACATGATATGATTATTATAGACAAAAGAGAGAGATTCTTTTAATTTGTGAAATGACAGTCAAGCATTGATCATCATGTCACCAGAATAAGACCCTCAATATTTATTGGAAAGGCGCATCAAGCTCATCATCACCTTGCACTTTCACTACCCTGTGAAGTTCATCATAATTTATTTAATCTGTCGCCTCATAAACTGCGTGCTTTCCCGAGTCAAAGTGGAAGGTCCATGCGTTTATGGATAATTCCATCGCCTGACTCCAAGTTTACTTCCATATGATGATTATTATATCAATATTTTCTCACAGAGGCGTTTCCACAGCCAATTCCTGCATAATTTATTTTAGACACAAAAAGATTCCACCATGTCGAATGAACAAATTATCTGTCAGCATATACAATTGTACCGAAACTTCCTTCAAACACAGCTGTCGTTATTATTATATATTTTTTTATTAAGTATGACTTTGCTCACATAAAAACTGTGGATGGAAATTTAGTTTCAGAGTGTCGAATTTAGACAACAAAAAATGTCATTGCTAATTTGCTATGTGAGGCTTATTTGATCAATAGAAGTTCGTAATGGTTAGGTTGTTAAGAATGCACTGATATAAGTGGCCGTACGTTCGCCATCTAAATAAATCGAGTTGTGCCTGTTAATCACACGCGTATCGGTCCTCTCATTGGCTAGAATGTCCCCATCTGATTGGGCCTCTTCCATATTGACGAAATGTATTTCCACTTTTAGAGAGGTTACTCGACTATCTTGTCAATATAATAGAACATCTTTGGTTCTCATACAGTGGTCTGGCTACCTAGGTAACTAGTCTTGGGATGGCTGCAGAAAGGCTCATATCAGCGGTTTCTGAATACCCAGAATTATACAACTCAACTTTGACTTCATATAGAGACCCGGTAAAAAAATTAGACGCATGGAAGGCTGTGGGTAAACAATTGGGACTGAAAGGTATGATCTGATTAGCTAACAACGTTAGCATACATTTTGGCTAAGTAACGTTAGATAGCTAGCGCTAGGACGAGTTTTACTTCTTTAACTTGTTTTTAACTTCTCAATGCCCTCACTAACGTTAGTTATTAAGTATGACATATCTGACTATTGAATAGATTGCAAACAACATTCAGACCGGCCTCGCTAGCGAGGGTAACCTCCAGGTATAGCTAGCTACTGTTTTGCCTGGTTAGTTTCAGTTGTTTGTAAAAATTTTTGCAACTCTTCGTCTTTATTGCTCTGTTAATGAAATGTGTTTAGTTAGTTACATTGTATTATAGTACGCTGCGTGCCTATGTCAATATACCGTGGAGAGTAGCTAGTTAACATGCATTGTGGCAGTGTGTCACGATTTGTTTACTTGTTAGCAAGCTAGCTCATTAGCTCACCATCAAATGTAAACAATGAATGGAGCAAAAAATGCTTTACATTTATATATGTAAATATCTCATGATTTATATCATTCAATAACCATGGCCTGTCAGCTGTGCAACGTTTGAATTCTGAGTCAGTTTTTTGGATGCCACAGGGAGCTGGCCCATGTTGACTCCAATGATTCCCACAGTTGTGTCAAGTTGGCTGGATGTCCTTTGGGTGGTGGACCATTCTTGATACACACAGGAAACTAAGCGTGAAAAACCCAGCAGTGTTGCAGTTCTTGTTACAAACCAGTGCACCTACTACCATACCCCATTCAAAGGCACTTAAATGTTTTGGCACACATACACAATCCATGTCTCAAGGCTTAAAAAAAATAATATTTAACCTGTCTCCTCCCTTTAATCTACACTGATTTGAAGTGAATTTAACAAGTGACATCAATAAGGGATCATAGCCTTCACCTGGATTCACCTGGTCAGTATGTCATGAATAGAGCAGGTGTCCTTAATGTTTTGTACAATCAGTGTATGCTGCTGCTACTCTGTTTATTATCTATCTTGATTGCCTAGTCACTTTACCCCTACCTACATGTACATATTACCTCAACTACCTTGTACCCCTGCACATTAACTCCTTGTATATTGCCTCTTTATTTTATTGTTACTATTTCAAAAAAATAAAACATTTACTTTTTAACTGTGATGTTGGGAAAGGGCTCTTAAGTAAGCATTTCACTGTGAAGTCTACACCTGTTGTATTCAGCACTTGTGATAAATAAGTTGATTTGAATTTAACTCCAATGTTGGCAATGTAATGTCAAAATTGGAGTTCAATATAATGTCAACATTTGAGTGAAATTCTTAGCTATGGTAGTGCACACCTTTTTATCCACTGACTGCATAACTGTACACTTCAGAGAATGGGGACCTTAACACATCCATAGCTCTATGATTTTTTTGGAGAGTGGTTACACCTACACTAGCCCTTGATCATGACTCTATTCCATTACACATAAGTCATTGGACAAAGGCATCTTCTGTAGGGGAATCTGAACATTAACACGCGCCGCTTGCGGTACAGTATTGGAAGCATAAGGGAGAAAGCAGAATGCCGCCGAGAGTTTGAGCGTTATACCTACACCATCCCTCAGCTTTAGCCTATACCAAACTAGGCCGAAGTGGCGTGCTTCCATTGAGCTAAACAATAGACTCAGTGTTGTGTTTCAACTAACCAAATATGTAGACTAGGGGGTAACCAAATTGGAAGACTAAATGTGTGTGAACACAGCTCATCAAAAGGACCATGTCATAAACCATTTATTACACTGTTATAGCCATAAAGAAAAGTTAAAAAAAAAACAGTTTACTGTCAGATGGTAACTTGCATGTCCTCCTTTTTTTGTTCCAGAGGAAGATGCCCGAAAGAAATGGAGAAATCTGAGGGATGTGTTTACAAGGAAAGTGAAAGCAGATCGGATTCGTGGTGGCAAAGGGAAGGCCCTCAAAAAATGGCGATACAGTGAATTAATGGCATTTCTGATCCCATACATACAGCGAGGTCGAGGCACTGGCGGCAACAATAGCACAGAGGAGTTTGATGATGGAAAAGATGACACAACTAGCAACTCTGATGTCCTGATTGATCTTGATGGAAGTGTGGTTGATACCAAGATGTCACCACCTTTGGACAACAACTTGCATGAGATGACATGGAAAGATTCCTGGCAAACAGCTGGACAGGGAGACAATGAGGATGAGATGTTTTTCATGAGCCTTCTCCCTCACCTCAAGCGGTTACCTTACCAGAAAAAGTGTGCAATTAAGCTGAAATTCCACCAACTTCTCCATGATGCTGAATTTGAGGACGCAGATTAGTGAATCTATATTTTGTCTCAAGGATTTGGGACTTTCTTAGGACAGAACATTTTGATGGAAACACACATAAATCTTACAAATTTCAGAGTTTGAGCCCACCGATGATGTTTCAGTGTGGGAGTGATGGACGGGAGAGGGCTGTAGTTTAATGACAACCGAACTGAGCTAGAAACATCATTTTTTGTTTTACATTTTTCTGTAGCCTAATATTTGTGGAGAGGGCTGCTGTAAACATATAGACCCTTTTTACATTATATACATACTGTACATGCATACAGTGGCTTGCGAAAGTATTCACCCCCCTTGGCATTTTTCCTATTTTGTTGCCTTACAACCTGGAATTAAAATAGATTTTTCGGGGGATTGTATCGTTTGATTTACACAACATGCCTACCACTTTGAAGATGCAAAATATTTTTTGTGTGTGAAACAAACAAGAAATAAGACAAAAAAACAGAGAACTTGAGCGTGTAAAACTATTCACCCCCCAAAGTCAATACTTTGGAGGGCCACCTTTTGCAGGAATTACAGCTGCAAGTCTCCTGGGGTATGTCTCTATAACCTTGGCACATCTAGCCACTGTGATGTTTGCCCATTCTTCAAGGCAAAACTGCTCTAGCTCCTTCAAGTTGGATGGGTTCCGCTGTGTACAGCAATCTTTAAGTCATACCACAGATTCTCAATTGGATTGAGGTCTGGGCTTTGACTAGGCCATTCCAAGACATTTAAATGTTTCCCCTTAAACCACTCAAGTGTTGCTTCAGCAGTATGCTTAGGGTCATTGTCCTGCTGGAAGGTGAACCTCCGTCCAGTCTCAAATCTCTGGAAGACTGAAACAGGTTTCCCTCAAGAATTTCCCTGTATTTAGCGCTATCAACATTCCTTCAATTCTGACCAGTTCTGACCAGTTTCCCAGTCCCTGCCGATGAAAAACATCCCCACGGCATGATGCTGCCACCACCATGCTTCACTGTGGGGATGTTGTTCTCGGGGTGATGTGAGGTGTTGGGTTTGCGCCAGACATAGTGTTTTCCTTGATGGCCAAAAAGCTAAATTTTTGTCTCATCTGACCAGAGTACCTTCTTCCATATGTTTAGGGAGTCTCCCACATGCCTTTTGGCGAACACCAAACGTGTTTGCGTCTTTTTTTCTTTAAGCAATAGCTTTTTTTCTGGCCACTCTTCCGTAAAGCCCAGCTCTGTGGAGTGTACGGCTTAAAGTGATCCTATGGACAGATATTCCAATCTCCGCTGTGGAGCTTTGCAGCACCTTCAGGGTTATCTTTGGTCTCTTTGTTGCATCTCTGATTAATGCCCTCCTTGCCTGGACCGTGAGTTTTGGTGGGCGGCCCTCTCTTGGCAGGTTTGTTGTGGTGCCATATTCTTCACATTTTTTAATATTGGATTTAATAGTGCTCAGTGGGATGTTCAAAGTTTCAAGTATTATTTTAATAACCCAACCCTGATCTGTACCTGACCTGTTTGGAGAGCTCCCTGGTCTTCATGGTGCCGCTTGCTTGGTGGTGCGCCTTGCTTAGTGGTGCGCCTTGCTTAGTGGTGCGCCTTGCTTAGTGGTGCGCCTTGCTTAGTGGTGCGCCTTGCTTAGTGGTGTTGCAGACTCTCGGGCCATTCAGAACAGGTGTGTATATATACTGAGATCATGTGACAGATCATGTGACACTTAGATTGCACACAGGTAGACTTTTTAACAAATTGTGTGACTTCTGAAGGTAATTGGTTGCACCACATCTTATTTAGGGGCTTCATAGCAAAGGGGGTGAATACATACGCACGCACCACTTTTCTGTGTTTTCTTTTTTAGAATTTTTTGAAACAAGTAATTTTTTATTTCACTTCAACAATTTGGACTATATTGTGTCTGTCCATTACATGAAATCCAAATAAAAATCAATTTTAATTACAGGTTGTAATGCAACAAAATAGGAAAAATGCCAAAGGGGATGAATACTTTTGCAAGGCACTGTACATGCATACATACACACTCACGGTCAAAAGTTTTAGAACACCTACTATATATATATATATATATATATATATATATATATATATATATATATATATATATATATATATATATATATATATACAACCGTTCAAAAGTTTGGGGTCACTTAGAAATGTCCTTGTTTTTGAAAGAAAATCACATTTTTTGTCCATTAAAATAACATCAAATTGATCAGAAATACAGTGTAAACATTACTTACTCTTTCTATTCTGGTTAGAGCCTGTTTGCTCTGTTCTGTGATGGGAGTAGTACACAGCGTTGTATGATATCTTCAGTTTCTTGGCAATTTCTTGCATGGAATAGCCTTCATTTCTCAGAACAAGAATAGACTGACGAGTTTCAGAAGAAAGGTCTTTGTTTCTGGCCATTTTGAGCCTGTAATCGAACCCACAAATGCTGATGCTCCAGATACTCAACTAGTCTAAAAGGCTAGTTTTAATGCGTCTTTAATCAGCACAACAGTTTTCAGCTGTGCTAACATAATTGCAAAATGGTTTTCTAATGATCAATTAGCCTTTTAAATGATAAACTTGGATTAGCTAACACAACGTGCCATTGGAACACAGGAGTGATGGTTGCTGATAATGGGCCTCTGTACGCCTATGTAGATATTCCATTAAAAAAATCTGCTGTTTCCAGCTATAATAGTAATTTACAACATTAATATTGTTTACACTGTATTTCTGATCAATTTTATGTTATTTTAATGGACAAAAAATTTGCTTTTCTTTCAAAAACAAACTTTTGAACGGTTGTGTATATACATGCATACATACTACCGGTCAAAAGTTCTAGAACACCTACTCATTCAATGATTTTTCTCTATTTTGACTATTTTCTACATTGTAGAGTAATGAAGACATCAAAACTATGATGATTTTGAATCATGTAGTAACCAAAAAAGTGTTAAACAAATATTTTATATTTGAGATTCTTCAAATAGCCACCCTTTGCCTTGATGACAGCTTTGCACACTTGGAATTCTCTCAACCTGCTTCATGTGGTAGTCACCTGGAATGCATTTCAATTAACAAGTGTGCCTTCTTGAAAGTTAATTTGTGGAATGTTTTTCCTTCATAATGTGTTTGAGCCAATCAGTTGTGTTGTGACAAGGTATGGGGGTATACAGAAGATAGCCTTATTTGGTAAAATACCTAGTCCATATTATGGCAAGAACAGCTCAAATAAGCAAAGAGAACGACAGTCCATAATTTCTTTAAGACATGAAGGTCAGTCAATATGGAACAGTTCAAGAACTTTGAAAGTCTCTTCAAGTGCAGTTGCAAAAACCATCAAGCGCTGTGATGAAACTGGCTCTCATGAGGACCACCACAGGAACTGAAGACCCATAGTTACTTCTGCTGCAGAGGATAAGTTCATTAGAGTTACCAGCATCAGAAATTGCAGCCCAAATAAATGCTTCACAGAGTTGAATGTTCAAGACACATCTCAACACCAACTGTTCAGAGACTGTGTGAATCAGGCCTTCATGGTCGAATTGCTGCAAAGAGACCACTATTAAAGGACATCAATAAGAATAGTAGACTTGCTTGGGCCAAGAAACACGAGCAATGGACATTAGACCGGTGGAAATCTGTCCTTTGGTCTGGAGATCAAATTGGAGATTTTTGGTTCCAACCGCCGTGTCTTTGTGAGACGCAGTGTGGGTGAATGGTTGATCTCTGCATGTGTATTTCCCACCGTAAAGCATGGAGGAGGAGGTGTTAAGGTGTGGGGGTGCTTTGCTGGTGACACTGTCTGTGTGATTTATTTAGAATTCAAGGCACACTTAACCAGCATGGCTACCACAGCATTCTGAAGCGATACGCCATTCCATCTGGTTTGGGCTTAGTAGGACTATCATTTGTTTTTCAACAGGACAATGACCCAACACACCTCCAGGCTGTGTAAGGGCTATTTTACCAAGAAGGAGAGTGATGGAGTGCTGCATCAGATGATCTGGCCTTCACAATCCCCCGACCTCAACCAAATTGAGATGGTTTGGGATGAGTCGGACCACAGAGTGAAGGAAAAGCAACCCGGGTGAAGCTGGTTGAGAGAATGCCAAGAGTGCAAAGTTGTCATCAAGGTTAAAGGGTGGCTATTTTGAAGAATCTCAAGTATAAAATATATTTTGATTTGTTTTTACACTTTTTTTGGTTACTACATGATTCCATATGTGTTATTTCATAGTTTTGATGTCTTCACTATTATTCTACAATGTAGAAAATAGTAAAAATAAAGAAAACCCCTTGAATAAGATGTTCTAAAACTTTTGACCGGTTGTGTGTGTATATATATCGTTCAGAAGACTTAAATGTTTATAACTTTTGAATTTTATTTGTAAAAAAAGATGACTTGCATATTAACATGTATTTTTTTTTTAACCATAATGGTCTATAGTTGGTGCACCTTATGTTCTTTCCTTTGGTCACGTTCATCTTTGATAGTCCTACAGGTATGCATTTTGTTCACTCCTGTAATACTTTACAGTCTGATTTGCAACTGAATTATATTTTTTTTGTTGAGTAAATGTTCTCCAAGCTAGTGTAATGGCACAATGGTTTGTCTTTTTGTCAATTGATCTGTTTTTGTTTTTCAACTTTGAAGTTGTATATTTCATTGATGTTTTTTAGACTTTGTTTTAGCTTAATTAAAGTTGTGGTTAAATGCTGCCCCATCCTTTACTCAAGAGTTTCGTTGATCTGAACTTCTGCTGCATTCATTTCACTATGGCATTGCTGCTGTGATTTTAAGCAAGTTAATTGCATTTGCTATATTCAAGTTTGACATTGCATTCAGATCACACTTCAGAATTACACATTTGTAGGGCCTAGGGGCAAATTACCTGGTCCTGTCCAGTGGTAGGCCTGATCACCGACAACGATGAGATGGTCTATAGGGAGGAGGTCAGAGAACTGGCAGTGTGGTGCCAGGACAACAACCTCTCCCTCAATGTGAGCAAGACAAAGGAGCTGATTGTGGACTACAAGAAAAGGTGGGCCGACCAGGCCCCCATTAACATCGACGGGGCTGAAGTGGAGCGGGTAGAGAGTTTCAAGTTCCTTGGTGTCCACATCACCAACGAACTATCATGGTCCAAACATACCAAGAGAGTTGTGAAGAGGGCACGACAAAACCTTATCCCCCTCAGGAGACGGAAAAGATTTGGCATGGGTCCCCAGATCCTCAAAAGGTTCTACAGCTGCACCATCGAGAGCATCCTGACCGGTTGCATCACCGCCTGGTATGGCAATTGCTCGGCATCTGACATTAAGGCGCTACAGTGGGTAGTGCGAACGGCCCAGTACACTGGGGCCAAGCTTCCTGCCATCCAGCATCTATACAATAGGCGGTGTCAGAGGAAAGCCCATAAAATTGTCAGAGACTCCAGTCACCCAAGTCATAGACTGTTTTCTCTGCTACCGCACGGCAAGTGGTACAGCAGCGCCAAGTCTAGGACCAAAAGGCTCCTCAACAGCTTCTACCCTCAAGCCATAAGACTGCTGAACAATTAATACAGTCGCCACCGGACAATTTACATTGACCTCCCCCCTTCCTTTTTGTACACTGCTGCTACGCCCTGTTTATTATCTATGCATAGTCACTTCACCCCCACCTACATGTACAAATTACCTCAACTGTACCCCGCACACTGACTCGGTACCGGTGCCCCCTGTATATAGCCTCGTTATTGTTATTCTTATTGTGTCACTTTTTATTATTACTTTTTATTTTAGTCTACCTGGTAAATATTTTCTGCACTGAGGTTTGTCTTCAGACTGGGCCATCTTGTCCTCCACTTCCCCATACAACTAAAACCACTCAGGTCAGCTTTGACTTAACCCTCCTATGCACAAGTTGATTCAATCTTTAACGCTGAACAGCTGTGCTACAGCGCAATAGAAATGAAAGGCAATGTTCCTGCGTTAGCGGAGACTGCATTTACGGTAAACGCTGCATATGTCAGCTCAATCGGAAATGACCTTTTAAAGCTAGAATCCTTCATGGTGAAACTGCCGCGTCCGCTTGCGATATTACAACAACAACGCCGTTTTTCCCCCTCTCAGACCTCATTGGACGCACAATAGAAGAGCGCAATATGTACTGCAATTTTTTTACCATGACGCTCCTCAGCTCGATAACAATGACGGTGGTTGGGGCAGCCAGTGGCTCTGTTTCAGCGATACGGATTGAGAAGCTGTTGCGAAGACTTCTTTGAAAGTGCTCTTCATCTGACATTGGTTAAAATTAAATGTGCAGCTGCAAATGACATTTTCTGCACCTCTCCTCAGCTCGCCCTGTGGAATTTCTTGGAAAGGGAAGTGTTTGTTTCTCTTTCAAGGAAAGAGATAAGGAGACCTCACACTTGTTACAATAGTGTAATCAAAGCTCACAAAATGCATGTATTCAACCTTCAAAGAAACCATTCACACAATCCATTCACGCACGCGCCAGTGGGGCCATTGATTGTTAGTAGTTACAGCATCCCTTTTAAAGCCAATTTACGCTTGATCAGAAAATGTGGTCGGAGGCTCCGTACGGAGGGTGTGACGCACAGGGTTGGGTAGGTTACTTTCTAAATGTAATCCGTTTCAGTTACTAGTTACCTGTCCCAAATTGTAATCAGTAATGTAACTTTTGGATTACCCAAGCTCAGTAATGTCATCTGTTTACATTCAGTTACTTTTAGATTACTTTCCCCTTAAGGGGCATTAGAAGAAGACAAAAAGGTATGTTACCAATTGCATGACTATCTATTGCAGTATAAATTAATGTTAAAGTTTACATAGCTGACCATACGTATATGGATGTAAAATTTTGCTTTATGGGTTGGTTATGAAGGCTTCTTCTAACCCATCGCTTTCTACTACATATAATATGATTAAATTATATCTTTACATTAATATATATAATTTATAAGTCCAAAAATGGATGTAGCAACTACAGATTGCCCTTTTCAGTCTATCAAATGTGTGCGAGTTTGAGCATGTGTCCATTAGGCCTGTAGATGTATTGTTTTCATCAGCATGAATTAGATTGAGCAATAAAACCCCACTTTAATTACACAGGCTGGGATCCACACTATGCAGCTGTTGCAAGAGCATATTTTTCACTGGCTGTCCACTGGTTTTAAAAACAATGATTGATAGGCAGCTTAAACTTCTTGAATTCAACCATTATTGGGTTCAAATACACATTTAGATTTGTCAACAGCCATCCACAACAACCACAATCCGTAAGGCGCAAATAGCTAAATGAGAGAGCAGCAGTGTGAATCACATCAATGGGCTATGTAGATACCAATAATAAGTGATATCCATATCGCCGTAGACTACACCACTGATGTCATCCTTACCTCCAAGCATTTATTCAAGTTGGATAATGTTTGGATGCCGACAGCAGTCGCACCATTGGAAGACATAGCTTGGACTGTAGCCTATAAAAGCCTATTCGTGCTCTTTTCCCGCAATCCATCAAACACATTTGGCGTGTCATCATAGTGGTCTATGAAAACAACCTCTCACTCAACGTCAGAAAAACAAAGGAGATGATCGTGGACTTCAGGAAACAGCAGAGGGTGCACCCTCTTATCTACATCGACGGGACCGTAGTGGAGAAGGTGGAAAGCTTCAAGTTCCTTGGTGTACACATCACTGGCAAACTGAAATGGACCACCCACACAGACAGTGTGGTGAAGAAGGCGCAACAGAGCCTCTTCAACCTCAGGAGGCTAAAGAAATTTGGCTTGTCACCTAAAACCCTCACAAACTTTTACAGATGCACAATTGAAAGCATCCTGTCGGGCTGTATCACCGCCTGGTATGGCAACTGCACCGCCCGCAATCGCAAGGCTCTCCAGACGGTGGTGCGGTCTGCCCAACACATTACCGGGGGCAAACTACCCGGCCTCCAGGACACCTACAGCACCCGATGTCACAGGAAGGACAAAAAGATCATCAAGGACATCAACCACCCGAGCCACTGGCTGTTCACCCCGCTATCATTCACCCCGCTTATTTCACTGTAGAGCCTCTAGCCCTGCTCATTATACCTTATCCAACCTCTCAGTTCCTCCACCCACACATGCTATGACATCTTCTGGTTTCAATGATGTTTCTAGAGACAATATCTCTCTCATAATCACTAAATGCCTAGGTTTACCTCCTCTGTACTCACATCCCACCATACCTTTGTCTGTACATTATACCTTGAAGCTATTTTATCGCCCCCAGAAACCTGCTCCTTTTTCTCTCTATTCTGGACGTCACAGACGACCAATTCTTATAGCTTTTAGCCGTACCCTCATACTTATTCTTCTCTGCTCCTCTGGGGATGTAGAGGTGAATCCAGGCCCTGCAGTGCCTGGCTCCACTCCTACTCCCCAGGCGCTCTCTTTTGATGACTTCTGTAACCGTAATAACCTTGGTTTCATGCATGTTAACATTAGAAGCCTCCTCCCTAAGTTTGTTTTATTCACTGCTTTAGCACACTCTGCCAACCCGGATGTCCTAGCTGTGTCTGAATCTTGGCTTAGGAAGTCCACCAAAAACTGTGAAATCTTCATCCCTAACTACAACGTTTTCAGACAAGATTGAACGACCAAAGGGGGCGGTGTTGCAATCTACTGCAGAGATAGCCTGCAGAGTTCTGTCCTGCTATCCAGGTCTGTACCCAAACAATTTGAACTTCTACTTTTAAAAATTCACCTCTCCAAAAACAAGTCTCTCACCGTTGCCGCCTGCTATAGACCCCCCTCGGCCCCTAGCTGTGCTCTGGACACCATATGTGAACTGATTGCCCCCCATCTATCTTCAGAGCTCGTGCTACTAGGTGACCTAAACTGGGACATGCTTAACACCCCAGCCATTCTACAATCCAAGCTTGATGCCCTCAATCTCACACAAATTATTAATGAACCCACCAGGTACAACCCCAAAGCCGCAAACACTGGCACCCTCATAGATATCATCATAACCAACATGCCCTCTAAATACACCTCTGCTGTTTTCAACCAAGATCTCAGCGATCACTGTCTCATTGCCTGCACCCGTAATGGGTCAGCGGTCAAACAACCTCCACTCATCACTGTCAAACGCTCCCTGAAACATTTCAACGAGCAAGCCTTTCTAATCGACCTGGCCCTGGTGTCCTGGAAGGATATTGACCTCATCCCGTCAGTAGAGGATGCCTGGTTATTTTTTTTAAATGCCTTTCTCTCCATCTTAAATAAGCATGCCCCTTTCAAGAAATTTAGAACCAGAAACAGATATAGCCCTTGGTTCTCCCCAGACCTGACTGCCCTTAACCAACACAAAAATATCCTGTGGCGTTCTGCATTAGCATCGAACTGCCCCCGCGATATGCAACTTTTTAGGGAAGTTAGAAACCAATACACACAGGCAGTTAGAAACGCCAAGGCTAGCTTTTTCAAACAGAAATTTGCTTCGTGCAACTCCAACTCTAAAAAGTTCTGGGACATTGTAAAGTCCACGGAGAATAAGAACACCTCCTCCCAACTGCCCACTGCACTGAGGATAGGAAACTCTGTCACCACCGATAAGCCCACTATAATTGAGAATTTCAATAAGCATTTTTCTACGGCTGGCCATGCTTTCCACCTAACTACCCCTACTGTATTCAACAGCACTGCACCCCCCACAGCTACTCGCCCAAGCCTCCCCCATTTCTCCTTCTCCCAAATCCATTCAGCTGATGTTCTGAAAGAGCTGCAAAATCTGGACCCCTACAAATCAGCTGGGCTTGACAATCTGGACCCTTTCTTTCTAAAATTATCTGCCGAAATTATTGCAACCCCTATTACTAGCCTGTTCAACCTCTCTTTCGTGTCGTCTGAGATTCCCATAGATTGGAAAGCAGCTGCTGTCATCCCCCTCTTCAAAGGAGGTGACACTCTTGACCCAAATTGCTACAGACCTATATCCATCCTACCCTGCCTTTCTAAGGTCTTCGAAAGCCAAGTCAACAAACAGATTACCGACTATTTCGAATCCCACCGCACCCTCTCCGCTATGCAATCTGGTTTCAGAGCTGGTCATGGGTGCACCTCAGCCACGCTCAAGGTCCTAAACGACATCGTAACCGCCATCGATAAGAAACAATACTGTGCTGCCGTATTCATTGACCTGGCCAAAGCTTTTGACTCTGTTAATCACCACATCCTCATCGGCAGACTCAGTAGCCTTGGTTTCTCAAACGATTGCGTCGCCTGGTTCACCAACTACTTCTCTGACAGAGTTCAGTGTGTCAAATCGGAGGGCCTACTGTCTGGACCTCTGGCAGTCTCTATGGGGGTACCACAGGGTTCAATTCTTGGGCCAACTCTTTTCTCTGTATACATAAATTATGTCGCTCTTGCTGCTGGTGAATCTCTGATCCACCTCTACGCAGACGACACCATTCTGTATACTTCTGGCCCTTCTTTGGACACTGTGTTAACAACCCTCCAGACGAGCTTCAATGCCATTCAACTCTCCTTCCGTGGTCTCCAACTGCTCCTAAACACAAGTAAAACTAAATGCATGCTCTTCAACCGATCGCTGCCTGCACCTGCCCGCCCGTCCAGCATAACTTCTCTGGACGGTTCTAACTTAGAATTTGTGGACAACTACAAATACCTAGGTGTCTGGTTAGACTGTAAACTCTCCTTCCAGACTCACATCAATCATCTCCAATCCAAAGTGAAATCTAGAATTGGCTTCCTATTTCGCAACAAAGCATCCTTCACTCATGCTGCCAAACATACCCTCGTAAAACTGACCATCCTACCAATCCTCGACTTCGGCGATGTCATTTACAAAATAGCCTCCAATACCCTACTCAACAAGCTGGATGCAGTCTATCACAGTGCCATCCGTTTTGTCACCAAAGCCCCATATACTACCCACCACTGCGACCTGTACGCTCTCGTTGGCTGGCCTTCGCTTCATAATCGTCGCCAAACACATTGGCTCCAGGTCATCTACAAGACCCTGCTAGGTAAAGTCCCCCCTTATCTCCGCTCACTGGTCACCATAGCAGCACCCACCTGTAGCACGCGCTCCAGCAGGTATATCTCTCTGGTCACCCCTAAAGCCAACTCCTCCTTTGGTCGTCTCTCCTTCCAGTTCTCTGCTGCCAATGACTGGAACAAACTACAAAAATCTCTGAAACTGGAAACACTTATCTCCCTCACTAGCTTTAAGCACCAGCTGTCAGAGCACCTCACAGATCACTGCACCTGTACATAGCCCATCTATAATTTAGCCCAAACTACTACCTCTTCCCCTACTGTATTTATTTATTTTATTTATTTTGCTCCTTTGCACCATATTATTTATATTTTAACTTTGAACTTTCTTCAAACTACAAATCTACCATTCCAGTGTTTTTCTTGCTATACTTTATTTACTTTGCCACCATGGCATTTTTTTTGCCTTTACCTCCCTCATCTCACATCATTTGCTCACATTGTATATAGTCTTATTTTTTTTTCTACTGCATCATTGATTGTATGTTGTTTTACTCCATGTGTAACTCTGTTGTTGTATGTTGTCGAACTGCTTTGCTTTATCTTGGCCAGGTCGCAATTGTAAATGAGAACTTGTTCTCAACTTGCCTACCTGGTTAAATAAAGGTGAAATATATATATTTTTTTTTAAATCATCCAGAAGGCGAGTTCGATACAGGTGCATCAAAGCTGGGACCGAGAGACTGAAAAATAGAAGCTATCTCAAGGCCATCAGACTGTTAAACAGCAATCACTAGCACATTTGATGCTGCAGCCTATAGGCATAGACTAGAAATCGCTGGCCACTTTAAGGAATGGAACACTAGTCACTTTAATAATGTTTACATATCTAGCATTACTCATCTCATATGTATATACTGTTTTCTATACTATTCTACGGTATCGCATTCACTTAATAGTGTTTACATATCTTGCATTACTCATCTCTTATGTATAAAAGTTGAGCATTTTGCCATGTCCTTTTAGTCTGTTTTGCCCTGTAGTCGCTGCCATTTTGGAAGCCTTTGTTAAGGCCTTTAGAAGGGCAAGCGATATAAAACACCAAATATTCATTAATATGCTATAATTTGTAAACACTTTATTTAGCAGCCAACCTGCGTGCACCATTCCCTTGTAATTACAGTAAAATACTGTGAAATACAAACCCCTCCCCTCAATGAATTTCAGAGCCCCACCTGTTTTGAACCCCATCGGTTAAGCCCCAAAAATATTTATTGCCTGTTTTGCATGTTATTTTGGCATTAGAATTTTTGTTACATTGTTTGCAAACTGAAATGTGACATGTATTCACATATCAGTTTGCATGATATGCGACACATATTCACATATCAGTTTGCAGGTGTTTCAGCCTAGCTCAATGCTTTTAGTGGTGGTGGGGCAGCCAGCGGAAAATACGGAGCTTAGGGGTTGGTAATGTTCTCTAGTGGCGCTGTGATTGGCTCAGTGTTCTGTCACTCATGGGGACACTACGTCACCGCAAAATCTACGGATAGAGCTCGAAAATTCAAACCTCTTGGGTGATGCCATGGAGTTACATTAGAAGTGCCCATCCAAGAAGGCTCAAGGTCATTGGCAACAGATAAAATGACATCAAATCATGTTATATCTACCGTAGCTTTGATTGGACTGATCTTGTCAACATCATCATTTCTAAATCTTAGCTATCAAGCTAGCAGTCATCATCATGAAACAAGTTGACAATCTACTGGCAAATCCTTTTCAATTCTTGGCATATGAAGAGAAATGATAGATAAAACGTATCAGTGCTCATCGGCCTTGGACATAAACATTACACAACAAGTTGGAAATCGCAAATTCAACAATGAGTGGTTTGGAAGGAGTCAGTGGCTAACTGCAAGTGTTGCAAAGCAATCACTAGCCTGCTATTCAGTGGAATGGGTGTGTTGTCCAAGTCTGGATTTAAAAGTCTAGTTTCCAAGCTTAAAAGGATAAACATTTAACACAGTGGGACATAAAAGGTAGAATACATTAGCCATGCAAATCCAGCATGACTTCTGCCGTGTTCAAAACAACTGTAAACTCGGAATTGCGAAATCTCAGACTTCAGTGAGTTCAAGGCAACTGGGAACTCTGAAAAAAATTAGCTCTGACTGGGAAAATACGTTTTCAACGGTCATCCAATTTGGAATTCCAACTCGGGAACTCTGGCCTCTTTCTAGAGCTCTGACGTGAAGATCACTGACATCATGATTTAAACTTGTTTTTTTCCCTGACTTTCCTAGTTGTTTTGAAAGCACCATAAATCCAGAGAATGACAGACTTTGATGACAAAATTTGCCCACGAAGGTCCGCCGCGCCACCTTCCTGGTCAAGTGAGCACAGCACAACAAGGTGAGTCCAGAAATGTATTGTATGCTGCTGCATAAATTATGTAATATGCCAGGGAGATATGTATACTGTAGCTAAGAAAGTATTCCTAAGTGTATGTTGTGTAGTAATATGTTAGTAGCCCATGTGCCTCACCCTAATCATTTGGTCTATTTACCCCTCTTAATTTTGCCTACTGTTCTGACTTGGTGGTGCACATGTAGCCTATAGCTTGTTTTAGATAAATGTAATCATTGAATATTGTAAGAGCTTTCATTGTCTGTTTATATGCCTCCTTTATTTATCTTAGGGTTCTGACTTGGTGTACAGGGAGAATACTGTAAGAACGGCCCATATTCTGAATTCTGTCACTGTACATTTCAAAAGTGCTGAAAATCGTTATATTGACATTATCTGTCCTAGCTAGCTCATTGTCTTAATCGAAATTACTGATAGCCTCTAATGACTTAATTTGTACATCTCAATTGTCAGTAGAAACCACATTTATTTAGGCAAGTCATCCATATCAGCTATGTTTAAAAAAATAATAAATGCAGTAAATTAGGCTGAATTTACTGTTTCGCTGCCAGACAAGGCTCCGCTGATAGCCAGGTGTAACAGTTTGTGGGCACCGTTTGCCACCATTATAATGCAATTATTGTATTGTGTTGTGGCTTTGCTGGCATATGTCCCAAATAAATATTTGAGTTTGCCCCACCAGGGTTTACATGCTAAAATCGCCACTGATTACTGTAGGTGTACTGTAATATGAAATACAGAATATTTGTTGCCACTGAGCTAGCTGCCTGTAAGCTACTGTCAAATCCACGGTAACCCGTTTTCAGTGTATATATAGATGTCATAGCCTACCTCTTTAGGTAACAAATTCAATGCAGTTTAGCCTATATTTGGCTAATGAATGATGGGTTAATATGCATAAGCTTCTAACGTTTAACCTCTGTCTTCACTCTTGCACAATACGCACCTGCTCTCTGGCCTCTCTCCTTAGCTCTTGTGGAGTCCCAGCAAAAACTGGACTAGAATAGTTTGTTGTTAAAAAAACGTTTGAATTACTTATACTAATAGACTATTGGAAGAGGGAAGCAAGCTTGCTCTTCTTTGCTGAATGTTAAAAACGGCAACCAAAATAACTCGCGGGGAGTTTTAAATAAGAGAACGAGCGATGGCAATAGTCTATAGAGTTATTTATTCAAACCCATGACCATTCAATCTGTCTGAAGAGAAGTGAACGCCGTCTGCATATTATTGTAGTCGTATATTATTGCTATGATGAAGATGAGCAAAACGAAACGTGCTTAATTTAACTGTTGAGAGCGAGGACAGAATGAAGCAACAAAGAGGAGGTATGCACGTCGCACAAGATTAGGGGAAATACTATGAAAGGTAGGCCTACTAATTAGACAAATGTAAAATAGGCCCTATTTTTTTTTTTTGTACCAGCCCACCCCAATAAAAGATGGTCCGGCCCTTAAATATAAACAATGGACATGGCTGGCGGACATGGTCCTGTTTCTTTTATGACTTTTGCGCCATTTCTCTGTTCATCAACACTGAACAAAAATATAAATGCAATGTGAAGTGTTGGTCCCATGTTTAATGAGCTGAAATAAAATATCCCAGAAATGTTCCATATGCACAAAAAGCTTATTTCTCTAAAATGTTTAGCTAAAATGTGTTTACATCCCTGTTAGTGTGCGTTTCTCGTTATGACACACCTGAAAGGTGTGGCATATCAAGAATCTGATTAAACAGCATGATCATTACACAGGTGCACCTTGTGCTGGGGACAGTAAAAGGCCACACTAAAATGTGCAGTTTTGTCACACAACACAATGCCACAGACATCTCAATTTGAGGGAGCATGCAATTGGCATGCTGACTGCAGGAATGTCCACCAGAGCTGTTGCCAGATAATTTAATGTTAATTTCTCTACCAGAAGCCGCCTCAAGTCGTTTTAGAGACTGGTAGTATGTCCAACCGGCCTCACAACCGCAGACCACATGTATAGCGTTGTGTGGGCGAGCGGTTTGCTGATGTCAACATTGTGAACAGAGTGCCTCAGGTGATTGGGAGTCCCATAGGGCGGCGCACAATTAGCCCAGTATCGTCCGGGTTTGGCCGGTGTAGGCCATCATTCTTAACTGACTTGCCTAGTTAAATAAAGGTTAAATAAAATGTTTAAATAAATCTGTCATGTGAAATTCATAGATTAGGGCCTAATTTATTTACTTCAAATGACTGATTTCCTCATCTGAACTGTAACACAGTAAAATCTTTAATTTATATTTTTGTTCAGTATAGTATGAGGCATTGATGAGCAAGGCCAATTATGCCTGTATTCAATAACACAATTGATCTGTAGTTTGCATATTGAGCTAAATGTAGGGTTCTATTCAATCCGCATCACAGAAGTTCAGTTTTACAGCGTGATTGAAATTTAAAGGCAATATTCCCTCTTTAGCGGAGACTGCATATGTATTTGTGAAGTGGAAACGTCTAGGAGCAACAACTTCTCCAGCTGCGAAGTGGTAGGCCACACAGCTCACAAAATGGGACCGCTGAAGTGCCTGGCATGTAAAATCGTCTGTCCTCAGTTGCAACACTCACTACTGAGTTCCAAACTGCCTCTGGAAGCAACGTCAGCACAATAACTGTTTGTCGGGAGCTTCATGAAATGGGTTTCCATGGCCAAGCAGCCGCACACAATCCTAAGACCACCATGTGCAATGCCAAGTGTCGGCTGGAGTGGTGTAAAGCTCGCCGCCATTTGACTCTGGAGCAGGCACTGTAAAATACAAAATTACTTTTTTTATTAAAAAGTGAACATGTGTTTTATCAATTTGTATAAAAATACTTTGATTAGATTGCAATTGGTTAATCTCTTATTGTTTTCACTGAAATAAAGAAAATATTTAACCTCAGATGTCATCTGGGTTGAAACAGCTATTTCTGGTAGTCTGATCTATACAATGAAACAACTATTTCTGGTAGTCCAACACAATCTAGATACATTGAAGTCACTGTACACACTAAAACAATTTACACACACCAATTACACTACATGAATGTTGCTTGCATTATGGAATACAATATATTCAAAACCCGTTGACGACAAGGGAGGATTCCAATACTTAACTGACCCTGTCCTACTTGGCACTTGTATAAATCTGAAGGGATTAAAAAGATTAAAGCAACATGGTGAAACTCCCACATAGCCAATCATACAGCAAGGTGATGCTACTAGTGGAAATGATTGAATTTAGGTCTAAGGCAGATTTATATCACTACCTTTATCTAATACATACAAATCTAACTGAAATCAAAGACAAGATGTTAAGAGTTGTATACTTGTGGAAATATTTTATTTACATCTAGAATATAGTACATTAAACAAAGGTCTGTCAGTTCATCCAAACACACATTCAGTATTAGTAACTAAACTTCATTTTTAGTTAAATCATTTAAAACAAGATCCCAGTAATGACAAGCCAGACATGAGAAGCACTGAACAATATTTAAAATGATTTCAAGGGCCCTTGTTGACATTTGTCCCATGGGGGGGGGGGGGGAGCAGAGTAAGCAGCAAAATAACTAACATTTTAAATAGGGGCACATAAAGCAGGATTTGAATATTGTACAGCACAGTTTCGGACAAATATGTTGGCATCCTTGCACTTTTCTTGAAGGTCCAATGCAGCCGTTTTTATCTCAATATCACATTTCTAGATAGCAATTAAGTACCTTACCGTGATTATTTATGACAATTTTAAATGAAAACAAACAAAAATAGCTTTGTAGCAAAGACCCGTTTCTCAAGCAAGAATTTTGCTAGGACTGTCTGGGTGTGGTCTTTGTGGGGAGTGTAAAACTGAAAACTAGCTGTTATTGGCAGAGGTTTGGAACTCTTTCTTATTGGTCTATTAACTCATTTACTGCCTGGTGATGTCACCAGAGGCCAGAACTCCATCCCATTAAAACAGGTTGAAATTTCAGGCAGTCTTTTCAAACAGCTCTTACGCTAAAAGGGCATTATCATTTTCACAATTTCAGTATTATTCCAACCTCAGTGTGGAAACATATATAAAACACATAAATCACTTTTCTGACTGCACTGGGCCTTCAAATAACTCCCTATCTTTTGGTCACAGCTGACTGGATTTTCAACATTGCAGAACCAATTTTGTTGTAAACTTAGATTTACAATTTTAATTGAGAAAATAAAAGACAAATGGCATGGACACCCTGGAGCTACTTGGTTGCACATCCTTTGGCAAAGTTAACTGCAGACAAACACTTATTATAACCATCAATGAGCTTGCTGCACCTTTCAACTGGATGTTTGGCCCACTTTTCAGTAGCAAAGTGCTCTAATTCTTCAATGTTTGAGGGGTAACCTGCAGCAACCTCTGTTTCAACTCTCGCCATAGGTTTTGGTTGTGATTCAGATCAGGAATATTCGCTGGCCACTCCAGAACAGTCTCTCTTCTTGAACCATTCCTGGGTGCTTTGTTTTTTTGGGGTCGTTGTACTGCTGGAACACCCACAACCTTCAATGGAGACCACATTTTTGGACACTGGGTTTAACATTGGACTCCAAAAACACCTGTAAACCTGCTGATTTCATGATGCCTTGCGTACGCTCAAGGGACCCAATACCAGAGGTAGCAAAGCAACCCCACAGCATTATCAAACCTCCCCTATCTTTGATTGTAGGGAAGGTGTTCTTTTCATTGAATGCTTCAAACACAGGAAGAAACCATCTTATCCTATACGCAGATTGAGGAAAATCTTGTTAGTAACTGCTTACATGAGGCAGGGCTGTACATAGCAAAGATCAATACATTACTGATTGAGTGGGCAGCCTGCTGCTATACATGACTGGTCTGTAATCAGTGCACAAATTATTCCTAAGCATCATCACACAACTCTTGCGCAATGGGAGAATCTCTGTTGAAATAGCTTAATCCGGGACTAGTTTCTGGGAAACTGGCCCTGTGTCGTACACTGCCACCTAAATAGCAAAGAATAGATTAACACATAATGACACCTTTCAAGGGTTTTCTCCAGTGTGTGTTCTCTGGTGTATGAAGGGGATCCTAATGTTGAACATCTCAGTTCACACTGTTAACTGTGATACAAAGCCCCTTTCCAGTATCAACTGACTCAACAATATCTTGCTCGGATTGACAATGAGAAATGCAGCACATCATGTTATTTCATTGTGCTCTTCTTAGTCTTCTTCTTCAGTGGTGAGATTTTCAATTTGTGTTGTTTTTCCCGGTGGTACTTCAAACTTTGCAGGTGTGGGTAGCCCCTCCCACATTCACAGCATGAGTAAGGCAACTCGCCTGTGTGCACTCTCTGATGAGCTGTTAGTTGAACTTTTGCACTGAAGCGTTTTTCACAATCAGGGCAAGGGAATGGTTTCTCTCCTGTGTGCATTCTCTGATGAATTTTTAGATCAGTTGATGTATAGCATCGTTTCTCACAAAAGGAGCAGGAGTATGGCTTCTCTCCAGTATGTACTCGCTGGTGTGCTATGAAGTTGCTGCCTCGTGCGAATTCCTTCCCACAGACAGAGCATTTGTACGGTTTCTGTCCAGTGTGTGATCTTTGATGAATTGTTAAGTAACGTTTTAAGGTAAAACTCTTCCCACAGTCAGAGCAGTTAAAAGCCTTCTCTCCTATGTGTATTTGCTGGTGTGTTTGTAAACTAAATTTCTCAGGGAAACCTTTTCCACACTGTTGACAGGAGAAAGGTTTTTCTCCAGTATGTGTAAGTTGATGTCTTCGTAATCGAGAAAGTACAGAAAAACTCTTCCCACAGTCAGCACAGGGGTGAGGTTTAACTCCTGAATGTACCCGCTCATGCAATTTCAATTCAGCTGATGTAGTAAAGCGCTTCTCGCAGCCAGAGCAGTGGAAGGGTTTTTCTCCAGTGTGAATTCGTTGGTGTATCTTAAAGTAACTCGCCTGAGAGAAATTCTTTCCACAGTCAGAACAGTAGTAAGGCTTCTTTTCAGCATGATTTTTCATGTGAACTTTTTGGTGTAATTTAAAACTGTCAGGACGTGAAAAACATTGCTCACATTCAGAGCATTGGTAAGGCTTTTCTCCAGTGTGCTGTCGCAGGTGCACATTAAAATAACCAAGCTGAGCAAAATCCTTCCCACAATAAGGGCAGTGGTAAGGCTTCTCTCCAGTGTGAATTCTCTGATGTACTTTTAGATCATTTGATGTTTTGAAACTCTTACCACACTGAGAGCAGTGGTGAGGTCTTTTTGTTTTGTCGGCATCCTTTAGTTTAAGATCTGTTGCAGATGAGTTCTCGCCAATCTCTCCTGGAGCAGAGATCTCTCTATGTTCGGTTGATGCAGATGAATTCTCTCCAAGCTCGCCATGTTGGTGGGGCTTTACACCTGTGTGAGGGAGAGGGTCTTGGGCTACACAGAGAAGAGAGTCAGCATCAAGTTCACCAACACAAGTTAAATCTAACCAAATGCATAATAAGGGTTTGCAAATTTGATCAAATACCTGGATAAGTTGATCCTCTGCTATCAACAACCTCAACTTGTATAGATTGTGCATTTGGCCCCAGCTTCTTCCTGCAGTCCTCCACCTGTACTCTAACTCTCTTGAGAGGCAGTAGTGTCCACTGAGCTCCACTGTTACAGCCAGGACTCGGTGATTTCCTGCAGTCTTCCAGCAGTACTGTTACCCACTTGAGGGGGATATTGGGCTCATGTTGGTGGGGAAGAGACAGGCTGGAAATGTCCTCACAATCCTAAAATAAACACAACATAAACAGAATGTAGGTGGTGTCGAATGGATTAATAAATACTGACAAACTACATCATTTGGTAATGTAGGCCTACTACGCTACCTCCTCCAGTTTCATAGACTCTGCATTTGGCCCCAGCAGATTAATGCAGTCTTCCAGCAACAATGCAAGAGTTCCACCGTTACAATCAGGACCCAGTGACTCTGTAGGTTCGGGATCAGGGTGGTGGGGAAGAGACATGCTGGCACTGTCCTCACAATCCTAGAATAATGACAACAGATATAATGTAGGTGGGTCAAGTTCAATATTTGTATACAACACACACTAGATTTATGAAAAGGTGTAGTAGCAAGTGGGACAGTTCAATATAAACAAAAACATGTATTATGTGTAACTGTTAGTCATTTTAAGTGTTAAGGCAAAGTCATTAAGGCAAAGTTTAGCTAGCAATTAGGGATGCACGATATATCAATGAACATATTGGAATCGGCCGATATTAGCTAAAAATGCCAACATCGGTGTCGGCCGATGTCTAGTTTAACATCCCGATGTGCAAAACCGATGTCAAAGCTGACGTGCATACCTATATAACGTAGGTACGTGACGTAATAACGGCAAGTAAAATTTTACGGTATATGTGCAACACAGCATTCCTAAACTAGCCCACAATGTCTGCTGTGTGGATCGAGCAGTCATTTGAAAGAGTAACACAATTTCAGCGAGACAACTCAAAGGCGAAATCCATTAAAGCCAAGATAACGGAATTCATTGCCCTTGACAATCAACCGTTCTCTGTTGTGGCTGATGTTGGCAATCGCCGACTGGTCGAGCCCCAGTACACACTACCAAGTGCGCTATTTTTCAGATGTTGCCCTACTGGAGTTACACAGTTATAGCGTCACTGCTATTAGCTTCACGACATACATACTATGGAACACCGTTTGGGTCTTTGCGTGTGAAAAAAGATACAGTAGCACTGTCAAAGCTGTACAAAAAAGTCTGCAAACACCAGCCACGAACGATGTGTTTACAATACCGCGTTGGTAATAAAGCATCATTTGCTCGACCGCAACTTCTGGGGTAGCTAGCTTTAGCTTGGTACCTAGCTAGCACCAATACAACCAGCCTGAAACAATAGAACCAGTAGAACCTGAGGTCATTTTCATTATTCTTAGCAATGATTTAGGAATCCTTGTGAGTATTAGCTTACTAAGCCACAATAAGGATTAGGCACAATAGTGGAATTTGTGGTTTACCTTCAAAATAAAAGTATGTAATTGACAGTAATGCAAATGAATACAAATAGAATTATGCCATATTTTTATTTTGAAGGCTAACTGCAAAGTCCACTATTGTGGCTAATCCTTATTGTGGTTAGCTTCACATAGATGGGTCCGGCCACCATTAACTTCTCTAGGGTATGTGGGACGGTAGCGTCCCACCTCGCCAACAGCCAGTGAAATAGCAGAGCGCCAAATTCAAAACAAAAATCTCAGAATTCAAATTTCTACCACATACAAGTATTATACACCCTTTTAAAGATAATCTTCTCGTTAATCCTACCACACTGTCCGATTTCAAAAAGGCTTTACGGCAAAAGCATAGCATTAGATTATTTTAGGACAGCACCTAGACAAGAAAAACCACACAGCCATTTTCCAAGCAAGGAGAGGCGTCACAAAAACCAGAAATACAGCTAAAATGAACCAATAACCTTTGATGATCTTCATCAGATGGCACTCATAGGACTTCATGTTACACAATACATGTATGTTTTGCTCGATAAAGTTCATATTTATATCCAAAAACCCCATTTTACATTGGCGTGTAATGTTCAGAAATGTTTTGCCTCCCAAAACCTCTGGTGAATGAGCACATCAATTTACAGAAATACTCATCATAAACGTTGATAAAATATACAACTGTTATTCAAAGAATTATAGATACACTTCTCCTTAATGCAACCGCTGTGTCAGATTTCAAAAAAGTTTTACGGCAAAAGCACACTTTACAATAATCTGAGTAGAGCGCTCAGTAACAACCACAACCAATACAGAAACCCGCCATATTGCAGAGCCAACAAAAGACAGAAATAACATTATAAATATTCACTTACCTTTGATGATCTTCATCGGAATGCACTCGCAGAAATCCCAGTTCCACAATAAATATTTGTTTTGTTTCGATAAAGTCCATATTTATGTCGAAATACCTCCTTTTTGTTCGCTCGTTCAGTCCAGCATTCCAAATGCACTGTGCTCGCGCAGTAAGTTCAGACGAAAAGTCAAAAAAGTTACATTACAATTCGTAGAAACATGTCAAACGATGTATAGCATCAATCTTTGGGATGTTTTTATCATAAATCTGATAATATTCCAACCGGACAATTCCATTGTCTTCAGAAATGAAAAGGAACACACCTAACTCTCACGGGTGCGCACCTGTCTGAGCTCATGTCATTTTCTCAGTCATCTGATTCCAATGGCTCTTATTCTCTCCCCATTCACAGTAGAAGCATGTAACAACGTTCTAAAGACTGTTGACATCTAGTGGAAGCTTTAGGAAGTGCAAAATGACCCCACAGACACTGTATACTGGATAGGCAATCACTTGAAAAACTACAAACCTCAATTTCCCACTTCCTGGTTGGATTTTTTCTCAGGTTTTTGCCTGCCATATGAGTTCTGTTATACTCACAGACATCATTCAAACAATTTAAAAAACTTCAGAGTGTGTTCTATCCAAATCTACTAATAATGCACATCCTACCTTCTGGGCCTGAGTAGCAGGCAGTTTACTACGGGCACGCTTTTCATCCGGACGTCAAAATACTGCCGCCTACCCCGATGAAGTTAATCAAATAAGAACTGTCTTATAAATGAGGGTTATTTTAGATGACACCTAGCTATATAGTTAGCTAGCTAATTTGATGTGTATCGTTTTATGACACGGAAAGACCTAAACGGCGTTCCATAGAAATCCTGGTTGAGAATGAAATTACTGAAGAAATGAACAACGAAACAGCACAGCAAGGAAATGAAAGAAATAGGTTTTGATTATGTTTTACTGGTAATGGGGACATAAGTAAATGCCAACAAAATAACTTTTTGGTCAGTGTGGTGTGTGTAACCTTTATTTAACTAGGCAAGTCAGTTAAGAACAAATTCTTATTTACAATGACGGCCCGGACGACGCTGGGCCAATTGTGCGCTGCACTATGGGACTCCCAATCACGGCCGGATGTGATACAGCCTGGATTTGAACCAGGGACTGTAGTGACGACTCTTGCACTGAGATTCAGTGCCTTAGACCGCTGCGTCCATGTGTGTGTGTTAACTATTTAACTGTACTAGAATGCTTAAAAGGCCACTAAAATTGTAAATATCGGTATCGTTTTTTATGGCAAGGAAAATAATCGGATATCGGTGCATCACTACTAGCAACCTAATGTTAGCTAGCTAATAAATCATATGAAGTAGTCCAACATAAGCTGTTACAGCTTGTGGATAGCCGTTGATATTACTTTCTTCGTTATCAATTCGGAAACGCTTGTTTCTAGTTGCAGGTGGAACTCCAATAAAAAGTTAATATTCATGAGGAGTTCCCTCACCATTTTAGCTGGAGGGCATCTCGCACTTCCCAACATATTTGCAGGAACTATCAGTTCTAAGCAACGCAGCCATGTGACCCAAACAAAGAGCTACACACATACAAGAGGCATTTCTCACTCTGTGCAAAAAGTGGATTTAATATTTTTCTTAATTTTCAGTATTTTGGAGTACCACTTGAAACTGTTCAGACATTTATAAAGAGACAAGCTACTTCTGAATCGGGAACAAAGAAAGTATTGTCAAGTAAAGGTTAGTTGAAAAATTGCTGCCGGTGCTTTGTATTAGCTACGGTATACAGTCGTAGCTAAAGGTTTTGAGAATGACACAAATATTAATTTTCACAAAGTCTGCTGCCTCAGTTTGTATGATGGCAATTTGCATATACTCCAGAATGTTATGAAGAATGATCAGATGAATTGCAAAGTCCCTCTTTGCCATGCAAATGAACTGAATCCCCAAAAACATTTCCACTGCATTTCAGCCCTGCAACAAAAGGACCAGCTGACATCATGTCAGTGATTCTCTCGTTAACACAGGTGTGAGTGTTGACGAGGACAAGGCTGGAGATCACTCTGTCATGCTGATTGAGTTCGAATAACAGACTGGAAGCTTCAAAAGGAGGGTGGTGCCTGGAATCATTGTTCTTCCTCTGCCAACCATGGTTACCTGCAAGGAAACACGTGCCGTCATCATTGCTTTGCACAAAAAGGGCTTCACAGGCAAGGATATTGCTGCCAGTAAGATTGCACCTAAATCAACCATTTATCGGATCATCAAGAACGTCAAGGAGAGCGCCCAAGAAAGTCCAGCAAGCGCCAGGACCGTTGATTCAGCTGCAGGATCGGGGCACCACCAGTACAGAGCTTGCTCAGGAATGGCAGCAGGCAGGTGTGAGTGCATTTGCACGCACAGTGAGGCGAAGACTTTGAGGATGGCCTGGTGTCAAGAAGGGCAGCAAAGAAGCCACTTCTCTCCAGGAAAAACATCAAGGACAGACTGATATTCTGCAAAAGGTACAGGGATTGGACTGCTGAGGACTGGGTTAAAGTCATTTTCTCTGATGAATCCCCTTTCCGATTGTTTGGGGCATCCGGAAAAAAGCTTGTCCGGAGAAGACAAGGTGTCATGCCAACAGTAAAGCATCCTGAGACCATTCATGTGTGGGGTTGCTTCTCAGCCAAGGGAGTGGGCTCACTCACAAGTTTGCCTAAGAACACAGCCATGAATAAAGAATGGTACCAATACATCCTCCGAGAGCAACTTCTCCCAACCATCCAGGTACAGTTTTGGTGATGAACAATGCATTTTTCCAGCATGATGGAGCACCTTGCCATAAGGCAAAAGTGATAACTAAGTTGCTCGGGGAACAAAACATCAATATTTTGAATCCATGGCCAGGAAACTCCCCAGACCATTGAGAACTTGTGGTCAATCGTCAAGAGGTGGGTGGACAAACAAAAACCCACAAATTCTGACAAACTCCATGCATTGATTATGCAATAATGGCCTGCCATCAGTCAGGATGTGGCCCAGAAGTTAATTGACAGCATGCTAGGGCGGATTGCAGATGTCTTGAAAAAGAAGGGTCAACACTTTGCATCAACTTCATGTAATTGTCAATAAAAGCCTTTGACACTTATGAAATGCTTGTAATTATACTTCAGTATTCTATAGTAACATCTGACAAAAATATCTAAAGACACTGAGGCAGCAGACTTAGTGAAAATGTATATTTGTGCCATTCTCAAAACTTTTGGCCACGACTGTACAATGCATTCGGAAAGCATTCAGACCCCTTGACTTTTTCCGCATTTTGTTACGTTAAAGCCTTATTCAAAAATGTATAAAATATTTTTCCCCCCCTCAATCTACACACAATACCCCATAATGACAAAGCTAAAACAGGTTTAGACATTTTTCAAATGTATTAAAAATAAAACTTACATATCACATTTACAAAAGTATTCAGACTCTTTACTCAGAACTTTGTTGAAGCACCTTTGGGAGCGTTGACAGCCTCGAGTCTTCTTGGGTATGATGCTACAAGCTTGGCACACCTGTATTTGGGGAGTTTCTCCCATTCCTCCTTGACCAAGACCCTTCTCCCCAATTGCTCAGTTTGGCCAGGCGTCCAGCTCTAGGAAGAGTCTAGGTGGTTCCAAACTTCTTCCATTTAAGAATGATTGAAGGTCTTCAAGAACACAGTGGACTCAATAATGCAGAAATGTGTTGGTGCCCTTCCCCAGATCTATGCCGACACAATCATGTCTCGGAGCTCTACGGACAAGTCCTTTGACCTCATGGCTTGGTTTTTGCTCTGACATGCACTGTCAACCATGGGACCTTATATAGACAGGTGTGTGCCTTTCCAAATCATGTCCATTCAATTGAATTTACCACAGGTGGACTACATTCAAGTTGAAGAAACATCAAGGACGATCAATGGAAACAGGACGCACCTGAGCTCAATTTCGAGTCTCATAGTAAAGGGTTTGAATACTTAGAGTTGAAGTCAGAAGTTTACATACACTTAGGTTGGGGTCATTAAACCTCGTTTTTCAACCACTCCACAAATTTCTTGTTAACAAACTATAGTTTTGGCCAGTCGGTTAGGACATCTAATTTCTGCATGACACAAGTAATTTTTCCAACAATTGTTTACAGACAGATTATTTCACTGTATCACAATTCCAGTGAGTCAGAAGTTTACATACACTAAGTTGACTGTGGTTTTAACTTCTCTAGGCTTGGGGGCGCTATTTTCACGTCCGGATGAAAAGTGTGCCCAAAGTAAACTGCCTGCTACTCAGGCCCAGAAGCTAGGATATGCATATAATTGGTAGATTTGGATAGAAAACACTCTAAAGCTTCTAAAACTGTTTGAATAATGTCTGAGTATAACAGAACTGATTTGGCAGGCGAAACCCCGAGCACAATCCACCCAGGAATTAGTTTTTTTGAGGTCAATCTGTTTTCCATTGGTTTTCTATGGTAAGCCCGTTTTAATAGAAATATGCTTGCAGTTCCTATAGCTTCCACTAGATGTCAACAGTCTTTAGAAATTGGTTGATGTTTTTCTTTAGAGAAATGAAGAAGTACGGCTGTCCAGAACGAGGGTCCAGCCTAAGGCTCTGTAATGTTTTGATGCGCGCGACCTGGAACGCGCTTTCTTTGTTTTCCTATTGAACACAGTTTATCCCGTCTTAAATTTTATCGATTACTTACGTTAAAAAACACCTAAAGTTGTATTAGGAAAGTTGTTTGAAATGTTTGGATCAAGATTATAGCTAACTTATAAGATATTTTGTAGTTGTTGCGTGAGTTGGAACTGGTGTTTTTTTTAATCAAACGCGGCAAATAAATTGACATTTTGGAGATATAATGAAGGAACAAAAGGACCATTTGTGATGTTTATGGGACATATTGGAGTGCCAACAGAAGAAGTTCTTCAAAGGTAAGGCATGAATGAAATCGTTATTTCTGACTTTTGTGTCTCGCTTGGCGGGATGAAATATGATTGTCTTTGTTTGTTTGATGGAGTGCTATCCTCAGATAATAGCATGGTTTGCTTTCGCCGTAAAGCCTTTTTGAAATCTGACACGGTGGCTAGATTAACAAGAAGTTCAGATTTAATTTGGTGTATTGCACTTGTGAATGTATGAAAGTTAAATATTTGTAATATTTGTTTTGGAATTTGGCGCTCTGCCATTTCACCGGATGTTGTCAAATCGATCCCGTTAACGGGATTTGAGCCATAAGAAGTTTTAAACAGCTTGGAAAATTCCAGAAAATGATTACATGGCCTTAGAAGCTTCTGATAGGCTAATTGACATCATTTAAGTCAATTGGAGGTGTACCTGTGGGTGTATTTCAAGGCCTACCTTCAAACTCAGTGCCTCTTTGCTTGACATCATGGGAAAATCAAAAGAAATCAGCCCCAAAAAATTGTAGACCACAAGTCTGGTTCATCCTTGAGAGCAATTTCCAAACGCCTGAAGGTACCACGTTCATCTGTACAAACAATAGTACGCAAGTGTAAACACCATGGGACCACGCAGTCGTCATACCGCTCAGGAAGGAGACGCGTTCTGTCTCCTAGAGATGAACGTACTTTGGTGCGAAAGTGCAAATCAATCCCAGAACAGCAGCAAAGGACCTTGTGAAGATGTTGGAGGAAACAGATACAAAAGTATCTATATCCACAGTAAAACGAGTCCTATATCGACATAACCTGAAAGGCCGCTCAGCAAGGAAGAAGCCACTGCTCCAAAACCACCATAAAAAAGCCAGACTACGGTTAGCACATGGACAAATGTCCTCTGGTCTGATGAAACAAAAATAGAACTGTTTGGCAATAATGACCATCGTCATGTTTGGAGGAAAAAGGGGGAAGCTTGCAAGCCGAAGGAACACCATCCCAACCGTGAAGCACGGGGGTGGCAGCATCATGTTGTGGGGGGTGCTTTGCTGCAGGAGGGACTGGTGCACTTCACAAAATAGATGGCATCATGAGGCAGGAAAATTATGTGGATATATTGAAGCAACATCTCAAGACATCAGTCAGGAAGTTAAAGCTTAGTGGCAAATGGGTCTTCCAAATGGACAATGACCCCAAGCATACTTCCAAAGTTGTGAAAAAAATGGCTTAAGGACAACAAAGTCAAGGAATTGGAGTGGCCATCACAAAGCCCTGACCTCAATCCTATAGACAATTTGTGGGCAGAACTGAAAAAGCGTGTGCAAGCAAGGAGGCCTACAAACCTTACTCAGTTACACCAGCTCTGTCAGGATAACTTATTGTGGGAAGCTTGTGGAAGGCTACCCAAAACGTTTGACCCAAGTTAAACAATTTAAAGGCAATGCTACCAAATATTAATTGAGTGTATGTAAACTTCTGACCCACTGGGAATGTGATGAAAGAAATAAAAGCTGAAATAAATCATTCTCTCTACTATTATACTGACATTTCACATTCTTAAAATAAAGTGGTGATCCTAACTGACCTAAGACAGGGAATTTTTACTAGGATTAAATGTCAGGAATTGTGAAAAACTGAGTTTAAATGTATTTGGCTAAGGTGTATGTAAACTTCTGACTTCAACTGTATGTAAATAAGGTATCTTTTTTTATAAATTTGCAAACATTTCTAAAAACCTGTTTTCGCTTTATAATTATGGGGTAGTATGTGTAGAATGAGGAGTATTTTTTTTTATTAAATCAATTTTAGAATAAGGCTGTAACGTAACAAAATGTGGAAAAAGTCAAGGGGTCTGAATATGCACTGTATATGTAGCTGTAGAAGGATATGACCTATGCCACCACATAGTAATACAGTACAACACCGGTTCTTAGATATAGTTTCACCCAGGGAAGAGGCTGAGACTAACAAGTTTCTGGAATTCATTTCAGACACTAAATTTTACCCCATTTTTCTCCCAATTTTGATCCAATTACCATCGTTTCATCGCTGCTACTCCCCAATGGGCAGGCCTCCCGAGTGGCGCAGTGGTCTAAGGCACTGCATCGCAGTTGCTAGCTGTGCCACTTAAGATCCTGGTTCGAGTCCGGTCGCAGCCGGCCGCAACCGGGAGACCCATGGGGCGGCGCACAATTGGCCCAGCGTCGTCCGGGTTAGGGGAGGGTTTGGCAAGGTTGTCCTTGTCCCATCGCGCTCTAGCGACTCCTGTGGCGGACCGGGCGCATGCACGCTGACATGGTCGCCAGTTGTACAGTGTTTCCTCCTACACATTGGTGCGGCTGGCTTCTGGGTTAAGCGGGCGTTGTGTCAAGAAGCAGTGCGGCTTGGCTGGGTCGTGTTTCGGAGGACGCACAGCTCTTGTCCTTCGCCTCTACCGAGTCCGTACGGGAGTTGCAGCGATGAGACAAGACTAACTACCAATTGGATACCACGAAATTGGGGAGAAAAGGGGATTAAAAAAAATCAATAATTGTCAAATGTAATGATGCCCAGCATGTGCAGTAAGGCAAGAAACAGCATGCCTTTTTCAAATCATAGTGACAACTAAAGTGGCCAAATAACTCAAAAGGTAACATATAGGCCTAAGACCCCTGGAACACGGTTAGAGAGCACATAGCCTACAGGGCCTAGTGAAACGTGTTCTTATAAACCCAGTCATTGACCAATCGCATGTGAAAACAGAATTTTGACTGGCAACTATTTAAAAGAGGATCCCAGCCATCTCGTGTAGATATATTTATTGCTCAATTCTTAAAATGAAGCACATTAAATCTGCTTTACAACCTGGCATACATAGCACGCGTGAGTTTCAAGTTTGCAGAAGCCAATTTTTCACCATAAATATGCACCTTTATAAAAAAGCATTGCATGCATTATCACATTGCAGACTTGTGTAAGATAGCCTACTATTCCTAATGTGATGAGTAGATTTGGATAGTCATAATTTAGACTAATAATATAACTCAATCACTGTTCGCAAAAAGAAAAATACTTCAATACATGGCTAAGTGCGTATAGGCCTAGGGTATATCATATACGTTTCTTCTTTCTTTGCGTGGAAAAAAATTGGGCCTTTATAAACACATTTCATGCAATTCTACTACACTTTACATGACTGGAGACATTAGCAGAATCTTTTTTAATATGACAAATTATAGGGTAGCCTACTCTGCTGACACTGACAAACCTTTCAATAAAAACAATGTGGTGCATATGACAGGCCTACGAGAAGGGGAGACAAGTAGAATCTGACATCCATCTAAACTGGAGGAGGAAAATATTGTCAAAAAAACGAACCTAAGTAGCCGTGACCCAACACTGATAAACAGTGAATATGCTCAGTGCGCACTCACAGGGGATATTGCCGATCCTCTCTGCTGGCGCCAATAAGATAGACTATACTGTTGTTTGCTCAATTAAATTGAGAATTTTGGTAATGAAAAGACTAATCTGTCTTTTAGTTATCTTCTCTTTACAGCAATAACTATGTTTTTCTGCAATTGTATTTAGAAATATTGCGATATGCCTGCTTTGGCCTCTACTTTTCACAGACAGTCGCAACTCAACAAAAATCTGCCCAAATTGCATGCGCTGCCTTTCCTTCCAACTGTAGGAAATAAGATTTAAAAGAATACACAACTTTATTTCTTTTTTTTATTTTAAATAAGCTAAATGATCCTCTGGCCAAATCATGCTTTAGTAGCCTATTTTAAATTACTGTATTTCTGTGTAGACGGGAGTAGGCTATTAAAGGCTATATAATTTTGGAAACTTTATTCAATTTACTTTAGGAAAAGCTTACATTCCCCTAGCCTTATGGACGCGCTGCCTATGCTGGCATATTAAAAACAAGCGTAACATCCACTCGCTATTCGAATGCAGGCTACGGACTCGGTTTTTTTGTGTGGGCCATTCTAAATAAAACATTATTCCACCTATTGGCTATATATAAAGACCAGATTAAATTCAATTGTTTGATGGGTGAGAATATTATCAAGTGCTTGTTCAATTGTGACTGAGAGACTGGTGAAGTGTGTGCAGCCTGTGCAAGAAACAAAGCAGAGCCCATGCCTTTCATGCAACATTTCTCAAATCATTATTAGAGTCACATCATGCAACCTTAGAATGTATTAAAAATCAAAGCATATAGCCTAACGTTTGTATCACAACTAAAGTTGCATAAATAACTTAAAATATCATATAGGACCTTTTTTTTTTTAAACTGCTCAACACAGAACAGCTGCATGTGCACAATCCCTGTGAAATTATTTGGAGAAAATATATTTTTTATTTTATTCAGCTATGCTCAATTGTGTTCTTCATACTATAAAATAATATACAATAATGCCACGGAATTCGAAGTAAATCTTGTCTGCTAAATTAACTGTGTAGTCCCAGTGGCGGTTCTAGACCATTTCAACTGGGGGGGCCAAGCTGGGGCCAGTTGTACTGTTAGAGGGGCCAGTTACATTAAACATTATTGTTGTCATATCGTTTTCTTCACTGCATTGCAGGCATTAGCAGGCAAAAGACCATGTTCCTAATCATTAGTGTTCCGCGTTGCCACTGTCTAATAATGGATGTAAAAAAAGAGCGATAGCAAAAATTAGTTATGTAAAAATAATTTCATACTCCACATTTAGGGGGGCCACAAGGGGGTCCAAAATTGTTGTCACAGGGGCACTGCCCCCCTCCCCCCTCAGAACCGCTCTGTGTAGTCCACAGCCAGATCAGGGCCTAACATAAAGGACAACTCTGAATATCCTATTCTGTTCTTCTGAAATAGGCTACATTTTCTTCATATCCTGTGCCTTTAGATCGGTCTAAAATAAATTATGGATTTATTGTGATGGTGTAGGTCATATTAAATGGATTTATTTGACTTTTTAAAATGTAGATGTACCAAAAGGTCAGGAGGTGCTAAACGTTTATGTTAATTAACGGTCTTTGAGACCGGCAGTTATTTGCATGACAATCACCAGATGACAAAATGTCGTGACCACCGCAACCTTAGTTAACACCATCATCTTTAATTTGCTCACAAATAAGTAATTGAAGATCTAAATGCAACTTCACATGAAACTGATTGAGATGAAATGATTGGCATGCAGATAGAGTCAGGACATTTCAGCAGTAAAATGTGAAGAATGTTGACAACATTTTGTATTTATGTAGGCTAGACTAACCAGGTTTCCATACAAACTTTTCATGCGAGTAAAGTACATGTCGGATAAAAAAAAAGTCACGAAAAGCTTGATGGAAATATTGATATTAAAACCATCATATCGAAGTAAATTGGAGTTACGCAAATGTATTGTGTGGCCCTCCCTCTACGACTCGGAAAGCATGCAGTTTCTTGGCTACAGATGAAATAATTTAGGATGAACTTCACAGGGTGGCGAAAGTGCACGGTAATGAGCTTGATGCTACTTTCCAATAAATAGAGGGTCTTATTCTGGTGACATGATCGATGCTTGGCTGCCATTTGACAAATAAAATTAATATATTTTGTCCATAATAATCTAGGGCTGGGCGATATGGCCAAAACAATATATCACAATATCTCTCATTTTTGACGATATTTTATGTTCTGGATTAATTAAAGTTCAAAATATGCTTTGAGTAGTTTATGACAAGGGTGGCAACACATATGTGATTTCAATTGGGCTTTCTGATAGTTTTATACGGTTAAATGCAACTTCAAACAAAAATAATGTTCAGCATTTTCTAAAATGTCTGCATTTCTTGCACTTTTATCATCATTTCCACACTGTACCACGCAGGGCTGCATGATATGGGCAAATATTCTAGGCCTAGTTAATTGGTGAACTGTTGGAATCATGAAAATATAATTATTATCCTAATTCTATAGTTGGAATATATTGGGCGGCACCTTGAATTCATTGTTGTTCGACATGACAACGAATGAATATGCCAGGGAGAATTCTTGACAGGGTATAAAACCCAAGTGTTGGTCATTGTTTCCAGGGGACCCTAATTAGATGTTACATTCTATGTTCTTACCTCATGTAGCTAGCTAACATAATGTTTCACTTATTCCTCTGATTTAAGATACCATTGCAAACAATATGCTTATCTAGACCTACACCAGCCATCTACGTTTGCTCTGATTTATCAAACTAGCTAGCCAGACAACTAGCGATTAGCATTAGTGGCTAACAATAGTCACAAACTAGCAGACATTTAGATACAAAAACGAATAGTGTACTTGTGGAAAGCAGCATTGTTTTCACCAACATCTTGTTGCATCTATCTGACCATGCAGACTGAACGGCAAGAAAGTGCTTGTGACGCCGTGGTAGAGTAACTGCTCTGTCCTTGAGTGGCAGGGCTTGAGTTGGGAAGCGGAAAGACGACTCAAGTAGCAAACGGAGTAAACTATAAAAACGGACATTACATCCGCCTGAGTTCAATGTCACATTTAACAAACCAAACATTGAAATATCGTTACAGAAGGTAAAGTAAAAACCCAAACCGATCCATGCATCAATACCGGGTATATAGTCATTCAGGGCAGGTGGAGCTGGCCTATTTTGCATGTTATTTTGGTAATGATTCGTGTCACATATCAGTTTGCAAACAATGTATTTAGAGATATATATATATATATATAAATTAATAAAGCCGCATACAAACATGGTCTCTTTTTTGTTTTCTTGAGTAAAGCAGCTCAAAAATGCAGGTGTTTCAGCCTAGCTCAGTGCTTTCTGTGGTGGTGGGGCAAGCCAGCAGTAAATATGGAGCGTTGCACCGTGTTCTGTCACTCATAGGGACACTACGTCACCGCCAAGTCTATGGGTAAAGCTAGAAAATTGTAGCCCCTTGGGTGCTGACATTATTAGTGCCCATCCAAGAAGGCTCAAGGTCATTGGCCACAGATAAAATGACGTCAAATCACGTTATATGTACAGTAGCTTTGATTGGACTGTCATACTTTCAAAATCTTAGCTAGCAGTCATCATCATCATGAATCAAGTCGACAATCTACTAGAAAATATTTTTTAATCCTCGTCATATGAAGAGAAATAATGACGAGAAATTATAGACAAAGCGTATCGGTGCTCATCGGCCATTGGGCATAAACATTACACAACAAGTTGGAAATAGCAAATTCAACAATGAGTAGTTTGGAAGGAATCAGTGAAAGTGGCTAACGTTAACTGCAAGCATTGCAAAGCAATCACTAGCCTGCTATTCAGTGGAATGGCTGTGTGGTCCCAAATCTGGGATTAAGGGTCTCTTTTCCAAGTTTAAAAAGAAAAACATTCAACATTGGCCATGCTGCCAATGAAGCATGATTTGTGCCGCGCACAAAACAACTTAACTCGGAACTGCAAAAACTTGACTTCAGTGAGTTCAAGACAACTGGGAAGTCGGGAATAAACAAACGAGCTCTGACTGGGAAAATACGTTTTGAACGGTCATCCAACTCAGAATTGTAAATCCGGCTTCTTTCTAGAGCTACGACCTGAAGATCAATGACATCATTATGATTCGACCTTGTTTTTTGTCCGAGTTCCCAGTTATTTTGAAAGCACCATAAATCCAGAGAATGCCAGACTTTGATGGCAAAATTTGCCCACGAAGGACCGCCGCGCTACCTTCCTGTTCAAGTGAGCACAGCACAAG
Organism: Salmo trutta; assembly: GCF_901001165.1. NCBI lineage: Eukaryota > Metazoa > Chordata > Actinopteri > Salmoniformes > Salmonidae > Salmo > Salmo trutta. The sequence continues at coordinate 35,990,275 of NC_042981.1, forward strand.
GTGAGTCCAAAATGTATTGTATGCTGCTGCATAAATTATGTAATATGCCAGGGAGATACGTATACTGTAGCTAAGAAAGTAATAAGTGTATGTTGTGTAGTAAGATGTTAGTACCCCATGTGCCTCACCCTAAAAATTTGGTCTATTTACCCCTTAATTTCACCTACTGTTCTGACTTGGTGGTGCACATGTAGCCTATAACCTGTTTTAGAGAAACGTAATCATCAAATATTGTAAGAGCTTTCATTGTCTGCTTATATGCCTCCTTTATTTATCCTAGGGTTCTGACTTGGTGTACAGTGAGAACACTAAGAACGACCCATGTTCTGAAATCTGTCGCTGTACATTTCAAAAGTGCTAAACAAATAGTTATATTGACTGTGTCCATCCTAGCTCTCTTAATGTCTTAATTCAAATTACGGATCGCCTCTTATCCACTTGTCGTCCCCTTATGCCATAGTTTGTACATCTCAATTGTCATTAGAAACCACATTTGTTTAAGCAAGTCATCCATATCAGCTATGTTTAAATTTTTTTTTTTAAAAAGGCAGTAAACGAGGCTGAATTAACTGTTCCGCTGCCACACAAGGCTCCGCTGATAGCCAGGTGTAGCCGTTGTAAGATGTTGGGACTGCTGTTGGGACAGCTTTATGTAGGCTGTTTGTGAGCACCATTTATCACCGTTATAATACAATTCATGTATTGTTTAGTGTTGTGGCTTTGCTGGCATGCATCCCACTTTTTTTCCCTCCCACCAAGATTTACATGCTAAAATTGGCACGGTATATAGTAAAATACAGTATACTGCCCAGCCCTATAATAATATCATCATGTAGGTAGCCTACCCACACTGTATCTGCAAGCTGTTGGCTACAGCACACGTGTCAAGACCATAGTGTGCACATTCGCTATATAACGCAACATTTTGTGTGACAAAACCATCAGTAGAGTTGAAAATGCTATGAAAACCCCTTAACTTGTATTTTCTATTGTTACCACAAAAGTTATTTTATGTACACTACGTCATCATGAACACCTCCAAAACAAAGGTAATGTGGTTTGGTAAGAAGAATGCCCCTCTCCCCACAGGTGTGATTACTACCTCAGGGTTTAGAGCTTGAGGTAGTCACCTCATATACAAGTACTTGGTAGTATGGCTAGACGGTACACTGTCCTTCTCTCAGCACATATCAAAGCTGCAGGCTAAAGTTAAACCTAGACTTGGTTTCCTCTATCGTAATCGCTCCTCTTTCACCCCAGCTGCCAAACTAACTCTGATTTAGATGACCATCCTACCCATGCTAGATTATGGAGACGTAATTTATAGATCGGCAGGTAAGGGTGCTCTCGAGCAGCTAGATGTTCTTTACCATTCGGCCATCAGATTTGCCACCAATGCTCCTTATAGGACACATCACTGCACTCTATACTCCTCTGTAAACTGGTCATCTCTGTATACCCGTCGCAAGACCCACTGGTTGATGCTTATTTATAAAACCCTCTTAGGCCTCACTCCCCCCTATCTGAGATATCTACTGCAGCCGTCATCATCCACATACAACACCCGTTCTGCCAGTCACATTATGTTAAAAGGTACCCAAAGCACACACATCACTGGGTCGCTCCTCTTTTCAGTTTGCTGCAGCTAGCGACTGGAACGAGCTGCAACAAACACTCAAATTGGACAGTTTTATCTCCATCTCTTCATTCAAAGACTCAATCATGGACACTCTTGAGAGTTGTGGCTGCTTTGCGTGATGTATTGTTGTCTCTACCTTCTTGCCCTTTGTGCTGTTGTCTGTGCCCAACAATGTTTGTACCCTGTTTGTGCTGCTGCCCTGTTGTTGTCATGCTACCATGCTGTGTTGCTGCCATGCTATGCTGTCATCTTAGGTCTCTTTATGTGGGGTTGTCTCTCGTAGTGATGTGTGTTTGGTCCTATATTTTTATTTACATATTTTTATTCCCAGACCCCATCCCCGCAGGAGGTCCTTTGCCTTTTAGTAGGCCGTCATTATAAATAAGAATTTGTTCTTAACTGACTTGCCTAGTTAAATAAAGTTTCAATAAAAAAAATAAAAAAATCACGGACAGCCCTTTATGCGCGAAAAGTACATTTTATGCAAACCTCTCTGGTAGGTAAACGCGCATATTGTTTTGATGCGGGTTTTAGAATATTCGCAGTAAAATCTGGCGCCAATTAGATGGAAATTTAACTGTCCTGTAAAATCATCCTATTGTCTATTTTATAACGTGGTCACCCTACGGATACTAGATCTAACTCTGAGCCGGATGCTGAATGTAACTCTGAGCCGGATGTTATGCAAGATGTTGTAACTCATGCTGCGTTCAAAACAACTGCGAGCTCAGAAAACTCCCGACACCCTAGCGTTCAGAACTGGTAACTTGGTGGTAAAAAAATAGCTCCGAAAGGGAAAAATCGATTTGAACGGTCATCCAACTTGGGCCTCATCCTAGAACTCCTATTTTCCGACCTGAAGATCAGAGGTTATGATTTGACCTCGTATTTTTCCGAGTTCCCAGTTGTCTTGAACATGGCATCTGAAACAGATACTATGCAGCATTTAACTCTGAGCCGAATGCTATACCGTTACTGGATGTAGCATCTAGCTCAGTGTTACAGCCTCTATTGGCCAACCCAAAGACAACTGTTGCATACCATTGCTTCCTATTATCTCGCAAATCTCCGTTTTGAAAGACTGGCTTCATTACCAAAATTATACTACTTACACTTAGTCAATTTTGACACTAGAATGAATGTTTGACTCATATCGATGGCACATAGCCTATGTCATAGGACATTTTCAAAACAAAAGGTAGTTTTTATGTGCAGTCGCTCTTTAAAGCGGAGGAAGACGCAAAGCAGTACTGTAGCTACATGAACTAACATTAACTATACGTAGCCATAATCTCTTGCTGAAGCGAGCTAACGTTAGCGAGCCATGATCTTGCAAAGACGAACGGAAACTGTTGCTGTGTTGGCACAAAACGGGCTAAATATGCTGTTCGCTTACCATGTTTTTGAATTGGCTGTATCCCTTTCTTTTTTTTTTCTTTTTTGAAAGGTCGTTTCACGTTTGTAGCTAGTTATGTTATTAGGTGCGTAATACTATGCAAATTAAAGTTTGAAACCTCTGGCTCACTGAGGTATACTATCTCTATGAACGCTCTGGCTAGGCCACGAAATGAAAAGCATTCTGAGCATGCTCCGAACCTTTTTCTTCTGGGGAGAATCGTGTCGGTTGGCATGGCTTGTGATGCATTACCGCCACCTACTGGACTGAAGTGTGGATGGTTGATTGAGAAAATCTGACCTTTCTTATAGCCTTCTTTTGTATAGTGTTGTTGATACATTATTTTAACAACATTAAATACATTTCACAACACATTAAGTGCGTGCTCTCTACCATCATGCACTTACGAGCTTAGATGGTTCTCGAATTAATCAGGTCTCTGCATATACATACTTAGGGATATGGTTGGATGATAAACTGTCTTTTAAAATGCATATTGACGAACTTTGTAAACGGCTAAAAGTCAAGCTAGGCTTCCTCTATAGAAACAGGACATGTTTGTCCTCTACAAATAGAAGACTAAATGTGCAAGCTACTTTTATGTCTGTTATAGATTATGGGGATATTATTTACATGCATGCTACGGCATCAACACTTAAATCGCTGGATGCTACTTATCATTGCGCACTTAGGTTTATTACGGGTGCTAGCTACAGAACTCACCACTGTGTTTTATATCAAAATGTGGGTTGGACTTCGCTGTCCGTGAGACGAAAACATGCTCTCGTGTTTGTCTATAAAGCACTTCTGAACTAGCTACCTTCTTATTTATCATCACTCATCAATATTAGAATTAGAATTCCTAAAACCAGGTCTCAAGCATGGATTACACTTGAGGCCCATGCGATTTCCACAGTTGGTTATGGCTGCCTTTTCCTGTTACGCTCCTTGCCTATGGAATAGCCTGCAGACTAAACTTAAATTTTGGACTCTTGTCCCCCTTGCCCATTTTAATGGATTTTTATTTTTGTGTTGCTTGTACCTGTTTCGGGTAATGCAAGTTATTGTGCTGTTAGGGGAATAACCTATGTGTAAATGTAATCCGTTGCTGTATTTGTTTGTGTTATCTGCGATCGTTTTGTTAATCTTGTGTAGTTTCTTAATCATTGTACCTAAACTGTATGTGTTAACATGCATACGCAGGGCCCAGCAGTAAAAGAGACCTTGGTCTCAGTCTGTGTTCCTTGTTGAAATAAAGGTAGAATAATACTATCACATATCTACAACACAAAATCCATGTGTACATGTGTGTATAGTGCATATGCAATCATGTGGGTGTGTGTCTCTTCCCAGTCCTCGCTGTTCCATGAGGTGCATTTATTATTATTCATTTATTTTTATCAAATTTTACTGCTTGCATGAGATACTTGATGAGGAATGGAGTTCCATGTAGTCATGGCTCTATGTAGTACTGTGCACCACCAATAGTCTGTTCTGGATTTTGGGACTGTGAAGAGACTTCTGGTGGCATGTCTTGCGGGGTATGCATGGGTGTCTGAGGAGAGTGCACAGTTTTATTTGAGGAGAGTGCACAGTTTTGAACATGAAAAGTTATTAATAAACAAATTAGGCACATTTGGGCAGTCTTGATAAAACATTTTGAACAGAAATGCAATGGTTCATTGGATCAGTCTAAAACTTTTGCACATACACTGCTGTCATCTAGTGGCCAAAATCTAAATTGCACCTGGTCTGGAATAATACATTATGGCCTTTCTCTTGCATTTCAAAGATGGTTAAAAAAATGTGTTATATTCTCCTACATTCCTTTCACATTTCCACGAACTTCAAAGTGTTTCCTTTCAAATTGTACCAAGAAAATGCATATCCTTGCTTCATGGCCTGAGCTACAGGTAGTTAGATTTGGGTATGCCATTTTAGATGAAAATTGAAAAAAAGGGGCAGATCCTTATTAATACAGACAGCTCGGTGCATTCAACATGTCAATACCTATTACAAATACAAGTAGTATTTACAAGTCAATCTCACCTCTACTTTGAGCCAGGAGAGACTGACATGCATATTATTGTTAGCTCTCCATGTACATTTAAGGGCCAGCAGTGCTGCCCTGTTCTGGGCCAATTGTAATTTGCCTAAGTCCCTCTTTGTGGCACCTGACCTACAACTGGACAATAGTACAGGTGTGACAAAACTAGGGCCTGTAGCACCTGCCTTGTTGATAGTGTTGTTAAGAAGGCAGAGCAGCGCTTTATCATGGACAGACCTCTACCCATCTTAGCTACCGTTGCATCATTGTGTTTTGTCCATGACAGTTTACAATCCAGGGTTTACTCTAAGCAACTGGTCTCCTCAACTTGCTCAATCTCCACATTATTCATTACAATATTTACTTGAGGTTTATGGTTTAGTGAATGATTTGTTCCAAATACAATGCTTTTAGGTTTTTTAATATTTAGGACTAACATATCTTGCCACCCATTCTGAAACTGACTGCAGCTCTTTGTTAAGTGTTGCAGTGATTTCACTTGCTGTGGTAGCTGGAGTGTACAGTGTTGAGTCATCATCATACATAGACACACAGGCTTTACTCCGAGCCAGTGGCACGTCATTAGTAAATCATGAAAAAAATAAGGGGCAGCTGCCCTGGGGAATACTTGACTCTACCTGGATTATGTTGGAGAGGCTTCCATTAAAAGAACACCCTCTGTGTTCTGTTAGACGGGTAACTTTCAATCCACAATATAGCAGGGCATTAAGACAGTGTTTTTCCAGCAGCAGATTATGATCGACAGACTTTTGTGCAACTTTTGACAAACAAAACAGCTCCCACAATCTTATCAATTTCTCGAAGCCAAATCATCAGACATTTGTGTAAGTGCCGTACATGTTGAATGCCCTTCCCTATAATCGTGCTGAAAATCTGTTTTTTAATTTGTTTACTGTGAAATAGCATTGTATCTGGTCAAACATTTTTTTCATAAAATGTCATTTAAAATGCTCCAACGCTTTATACTACATCAATCCACAGGAATTGAACAGTTTTTACATTCATTTTCTTAATGGGTGCATGATTATTAGTAACCTGAATAAGCAAATTCATAAATGTGTCAAGTGCAGCGTCTGGTTGCTCCTCATTACACACCCCAGACCAGAAAATATTCTTTACAGCCTTTGGAACTTTGGTTTTCCTAGATATGGCTACTATATTGTGATCACTACATCCGATGGATGTGGATACTGCTTTAGAGCCGATTTCTGCAGCATTAGTAAAGATGTGATCAATACATGTTGATGATTTCATTCCTGTGCTGTTTGTAAATACCCTGGTAGGTTGACTGATAACCTGAACCAGGTTGCAGGCTTTGGTTACAGTTTGAAGCTTTTTCTTGAGTGGGCAGCTTGATGAAAGCCTGTATATATGTAGGTCACCAAGAAAATATACAGTACCTCTGTTGATATCACATGCATGATTAATGTATTTCACACATATTATCCAGATACTGACTGTTAGCACTTGGTCTATAGCAGCTTCCCACAAGAACAGACTTTAGGTGAGGCAGGTGAACCTGTAGCCATATTACTTCAACAGCATTTGACACAAGATCCTCTCTAATCTTTACAGAAATATGACTGCACATACACGGCAACACCTCTCACCATTGGCATTCCTGTCTCTTCTGAAGATGTTGAAACCATGTATTGATACCGCTGTATTGTCAAAGGTATTATCTAAGTGAGTTTCAGAAATAGTCAGTATATGAATGTTCTGTTACTAGCAAGTTATCGATTTCATGAACCTTGTTTCTTAGGCTGCATATGTTAATGTGGCTTTTTCCCCCCACTTTTATAGGATTATTGATTGATAAGCATCCCAATAAAGCAATAAAAACAGAGGTAGACATGACAGTGATATTTATGTTTGAGCTGATCGTGCAGTGTGAGCGGCACACCGTGTACTGGTGTGTGTGATGCACGTGACATCCCGGTAACTTTGAGGAAAAACAAAAAAAAAAAAAAACAATCGGAGTTGAAATTCAAGACGGTCTTTGCATATTCGTGAAGCTAGCATAGCATCTCACTCCCCATTGAATACAGGCGGTTGAATCAACATCAAACACCCCTCAAAATTACGAGATGTATTCACCAAATCCATAGAGATGAATAGGCGGGAGCTTGACAGACCCCCGTTCCGCTCTGTGGACCACGAAATATCCCATTGTTAGAGCAGAGACACAAGCATCTCATCATTATATCCACAGTATCTCTGCCCAGACACACCCCAACCAATGAACCCAAACACATTTCATACAAAAAGCTTTATTTCAATTCTTGCATAACTCTACAACTGTACTTGACATCTATACACACTCAGACAGAGCTAACCACAGTTAAAGTGCTCTATCTTTTATTTTCTTCTCCTATAGGAAAGCTGTGATATGTACAGAGAGAGCAGAGAGAGAGCAAGCGGAACTAGGTACAACATGTCACTCATCCCGAATACAGAGTAAGCTATCGTTCCAATTCCCTAGTGTGGGGGTAGAAAACCTGGGTCTTGGAATGCTGCAGGTTTTTGAGTTGACATTTTTTTGCTTCACACATAGGAGACATGAAGGTGAAATATAGCCAATCGGATATTGATCAATTAACTCAATTGGAGAGGTGATAAGAGATATGGTGCCTGGTGGGAACTAAACCCTGCAACACCTGGTCACTCCAGGACCAGGGTTAAGGCCGAGAGCTTAGGTGACTGAAGGTGAGTGAGAATGAGGAGGCAACTGAAGCACAGTCAGTCAAACAAGCAGGCACAGAAGGGAATTTGAGTGTCTGAATCCACACGCAGAGCATTTCAGTCCACCTTTACACACATAAGCACCGTACATTTTTTTACTGTAAGCCAACATTTTTACATGGTACTGGAAACATGGGAACTGCATAATGTAATTGGTTACAATGCAATTGACAAAACCAATCCCTGATAGACATGCCAAAATATGTTACTTTGCTCAACAACACACTACAGAAAGAGACAGGCAGAAGCACATGTATCTTGAGGCGCCCAGTGGACACGTCCTTGACGAGCAATTTGGTATGGTGAAGCACCATGGGTAAAGTATTAGGCATCAGGTGGAAAAACACCAAAGTAGAAGTCAGGAGACAGTTTCCGGACACACGCACGCACATAGGCACACACACACACGGGCAGCAGTGAAATATTAAGACACAATAGCAGAAGCAGCAATCAGGTGACTGGGGAGAGGCAGGCATGGTTGAAGGTACCTCTGGACTGATGAGGTAGGCTGGGTTAGAGGCAAGGGTGGGTTTATTGTCCATTGTGGTGTGTGTGTGTGATGTTCACAGGTAAGGCTGGGGGTAGAGGTGAGGTAGGCTGAGATATTAAGGGGTTGTGAGAAAAGTCCCTCATGGTGATGAGAACGCTAAGGCCATGATGGGGAGCACTACTGCAGTTGTATGTGCATTAGTGAGAGACCGATATGAAAAATAAGAGCGAACGCAAGAAAGAGAAACAGGATCAAAGCTCCATCTTTCCCTTATAATACATTTTTCTTTCTTCCCCCTCTCCGGTGTGTTCTTCTAGTAGTCCTTTATTCCAGTGTTTGGGGAACAGGCCCTCTGTCGTTTCACAGAGCCCTCCTGTCAGTAGTAAAGACTTTATGTACACCCCCCCTCCCCTTAAATCCCCCCACATTCCTCTGCTAAGCTCTGGAGCAGCAGCAAACTGAGCGCCCTCCCCTTCCCTTTCGATCATTCTTCCGTAGCTTTCTGAATGCCAATTTGAAACTATTCCCAAAGAACTCCAGCAGCAATATGGTATGAATTCCACCAAGCCCATCGGAAGGCAAGGTGAAGGAATGACCATATTAAAATCAACAGGAGTGCCTAAGGGTTGTTTCAAAGCCACACTTTCTCCTCTAGCTTCCTTTGCTTCCTCTCTAATACACTTCTCTACTTTTTCTCCACCTGGTGGGAGTATAGCGCGGTTTAATATACCGCACTGCATGTACACACGCAAGCACACAAATACTAGTAGCTCATCTTTTCAGCAGTATTCACAGCCAATCTTCACAGTATAAAATAATAATAGTTCCACAGCACAAGAGCACCGTAACAGACATTGACAGCTCATCTCCTAATCGCTTTGTGTGTGTGTGTGGGTGTGTGTGTGTGTGTGTGTGTGTGTGTGTCAGAGTACACACACAACCAGGGGTTGGAACCGGTTCAGGGAACAGAACCGAAAACCGTAAAAGAACGAAACATTTCGAGGGACAGAACTGAGAACGAAAGTGATCTATACTGTTCCGAATCAGAACCGTTATTTTAAAAGCATGGGAAGCGGTTAATAATGTTCTTTTACTTTCTACCCCCAGCCTTACAGGGCTTTTTTTTCTCTTCCAGTCCCACAAAAAATTTTAACAAAGCACCTATGCAAAGCCCTCGCTTTGTCACTCAGAAACGTATTCCAGTGTCTGCCTGCCAGCTGAAAATGATTCAGACATTTTTATTAGAGAACAATGGACTAACTTGTTCAATGGTAGTTAAGGATACTATAGTTCAGGTTTTACATTGGATTTATTAACTACAAAAAGCAGTTTAAATTTTATGTCTGGTGGCGCTTTGCACACACACAAGCTTGTTCGCTAGCTAGCTAGCTAGCTAGCTCGCTCGCTCGCTGTGGTCTAGGCGATATTATATGTAATGGAAATGAGTCATGATCAAGGGCTAGCTCTGGTTCAACGTTAGTCAAGCCAACTCTCTGAAGTTCAAAGACATTCAAAGTTCCTTCATAGAAGCCGCTCCTCCGTAGGTATAATTCTGTGGGCCTAATTCAGATAACGCATGTCATAACAACAAGATGCCCAGCTCTTCATGCCCAGCACTCTTCTCACCAGCGAAATTTCAGTCGCATCTCATACACTACGCAACACTTGTCTGTCCAATGCATGTACATAGCATGCCCACTCCATAGCAAGCTGCTCCATCCATTGGTGAAGTCATTTAATGTTGAGCTAAATGTAAAAAATATATATATTTCTGAGGTTTAAAAAGGAACAGAAAGGACCTATATAAAACATAGTTTTTTTGGGATTCGAACCGGTTCATAACTTTATTTTGCTGGTTGGAACAGTTAAATGGAATGAAAATAATGTTGGTTGCAACCCCTGCACACAACCCACGTCATCCATAGTGGGCTGGCTCTCTGTCTCTAACCAGTCTCTCCGTAGGGAGCCCAGTCCAATGCCAACTGCTTGACTGAGGGTTAGCAATTAGCATCTCGCTAGTTAGCAACCTCAGTGAAAGGCTGTCCAGGAGTGATCCATCGGTCAGTCAAACTGAAGGCCACACCACCTCCTCCTGAATGGGAGGAACCTATGTGTCTGTCAAAGGTGGGGAGCGGGTCAACAACTCACAACTTCCTGTTCCGCGGTGATGACATTTCCTGATTCCGGTCAGGCGCTGGCTCCATCGTCATCATTAGCGACGCGGCCACCGTTCGTCCCGTGGGTGATAAGGGTGGGTGAGGCAACGGAGAGATCACGCTGGCTGCTGTGCCGTGATTGGGATTCCAGTCGGTGGAGGCTGCTGTGAGTGGACAGCGGATGGTCGAGGTGAGGCATGCTGCTGTGGGGGGGTATTGTTTGCTCCTCGCCGCCTCTGTAACTACAGGGGGTGTAGCTGGGGGTCGGGGAAAGAGGGGGGAAGGAAAGGTTAGTTCAGTAGCTCAGCACTTTATGTACCGCACCCACACCAGCAGGTATGTCAGCTGTGCTCTCTAAACTGATGAAGTTTTACACCAGGAACTTTTATCTCAGTTATATAACAGATGGATAAGAAGCTGTCTACAGACGAGGATCTCGAGGTGCCATACCTAAAACAGGGAAGCCGGATTCCAGTTTTTATCACGTAATCATTTTTGACTGTAAAAACTTTTAATATATACGGTGGCATCTGTAGCCAACCTTCCCTCTATTTCTCCCTCTCCTACCGTCCGTCTCGGGAGCGATGCAGGCTGCCATGGTAACTGGTCTTGCTATGCACACTGCCAGCCTTGCTGCGGGTGGAGGAGGCGTGGCCCAGAGAGTGGATTGGTCCACGGTCGTCGGGGGCGTGTCTAGGGTCATCAGGCTCTTCCAGGATGGCCAGGTGAGTGGAAGAGGCGTGGGTGGAGGTGCCCTGGAGGGAGGTGGGGATTAGGAATTAAAAACAGGTATTAGTTAGGGTGATATTATATTACATAACATTATTATTACTAGGAACATGTGAGGTGACAAGGTCATGGTGCCAGTCTTACCTGGGTGGAGGTTCCCCGTGATTTCCTGATGATGGGGGTGTGGGGGTCTCTCAGTAGAGATTGGGCAAAGTCTGGCTCCTGGAGCACCTGTCTGCTCTCATTCACCCCACTACTGCAGAAGGGAGGGGAGTTGGAGGAGTGCAGGGAGAGAGGAGTTGGTGGGTGAGAGGGGTGAGGCATGGAGTGAGTGGAGGGGGAGGGAGAGGGGCAAGGCAGAGGAGGGATGGTAGAGAGTGGGGAGAGAAAGTGAGTGACACAAAGAGGATGGCAGGGAAAGAGGGAAGGCAGAGGGGTGGGAGAGACGCAGAGAAGAGACGGAGAGATGATGGAAGGAGAGAGGGATGGGGCGAGCGGAGGAGGAAGGGGTTAATGTTCTGTAATTGAGGGTGGGAGAACAGGTGCAGAAAATAACCTAATCACCATGGAGACCGGGTTATGGGAAGTGTGTTTGTGCTAGGATGGAATGATAAGGCTTTTAAGCCTATGCAATTTATACCATATTACATTTTCACATCCACGTTCCTCAAAATGTTCATTTTTATATTTTCTAGCGAGTGATTCTACACCACTAAGTAGCCAACTTACCGGTTTGAAATTAGAAATACGCACATTTAAGGTAGGACCAGCGATATAACGTAGGTGCACAAAGTAAACAGCATAGTGGGTCAATTTCCGCAACAACTAAGAGCGTTGACGCGAGAGGCTAAAGTTCGCTCATCGCAATATCGGAGGTGCTGCTCGTGGCATCATAATTTCAGACACACACACACACACACACACCACTCTCTCTGCTTACTCTTTGCGTCTGCGTCCTTGTAGGAAGCTGGCCCATTCGAAGCAGGTCTTCTTGCTGCCCACCCAGAAGACCGAGGGAATCCCCACCACCAGCATCATCATGTACTTAATGAGGAACAGGGTCAGATCTGGGTGACTGGTCTGCTCAACCTAGACAGAGAGTGTGGGGGGGGTGAGTGAGTGAGTGACTTGTCCAAAATGGACAAAAACTGCATAGCTTGTACTAATCATACTACATACCTTTTAAACATACTGTTTTTTTTTTAAAAACATGTTATGGTCATCCTACTGAGATTGCCTCATCTAAAACACAATTGCGTTGATTCCCGCCATCGGTTCATTTTGGTAGAGCGCGTCCCCTCGTCTGATTCTCATCCTTAATAGTTCTACTGGATGGAATGCCAACATGAGTTTGACATCCTGGCATTTAAAGCATACTACATTTTCAATATTGCACATACTATAAAAAACATACTTTTTTCGCATACCCAAAATGCCTACTATTTAGAACGCAAGTACGGGTATTCGGACACGGCCTGTGTGTGTGTGTGTGTGTCTGTTCGATCAGAAACACTGGCAGATCAAAACAACTACTCAACTTAAGAGAGCGAATGCACAGCTCACTGCTCAAAGACAATCATCCCTTCTGCACATGCCAACCCAGTGTGTGTGTGTGTGTGTGTGTGTGTGTGTAAGGAAGAGAGAGAGGGAGCGAGTCAGACGGGGTTGCTACCTGTCATCTAAAAACACATTTACGTCATTTAGCAGACGCTCTTATCCAGAGCGACTTACAAATTGGTGCATTCACCTTATGATATCCAGTGGAACAACCACTTTACAATAGTACATCTATATCTTTTTTGGGGGGGAGGGTGGGGGGGAGGGTTAGAAGGTTTACTTTATCCTAACCCAGGTATTGCTTAAAGAGGTGGGGTTTCAGGTGTCTATGGAAGGTGGTGATTGACTCCGCTGTCCTGGCGTCGTGAGGGAGCGTTTTCCACCATTGGGGTGCCAGAGCAGCGAACAGTTTTGACTGGGCTGAGCGGGAACTGTGCTTCCGCAGAGGTAGGGAGGCGAGCAGGCCAGAGGTGGATGAACGCAGTGCCCTTCTTTGGGTGTAGGGACTGATCAGAGCCTGATGGTACGGAGGTGCCGTTCCCCTCACAGCTCCGTAGGCAAGCACCATGGTCTTGTAGCAGATGCGAGCTTCAACTGGAAGCCAGTGGAGTGTGCGGAGGAGCGGGGTGACGTGAGAGAACTTGGGAAGGTTGAACACCAGACGGACTGCGGCGTTCTGAATGAGTTGTAGGGGTTTAATGGCACAGGCAGGGAGCCCCGCCAACAGCGAGTTGTAGTAATCCAGACGGGAGATGACAAGTGCCTGGATTAGGAACTGCGCCGCTTCCTGTGTGAGGCAGGGTCGTACTCTGCGAATGTTGTAGAGCATGAACCTACAGGATCGGGTCACCGCCTTGATGTTAGCGGAGAACGACAGGGTGTTGTCCAGGGTCACGCCAAGGCTCTTAGCACTCTGGGAGGAGGACACAATGGAGTTGTCAACCGTGATGGCGAGATCATGGAATGGGCAGTTCTTCCCCGGGAGGAAGAGCAGCTCCGTCTTGCCGAGGTTCAGCTTGAGGTGGTGATCCGTCATCCACACTGATATGTCTGCCAGACATGCAGAGATGCGATTCGCCACCTGGTTATCAGAAGGGGGAAAGGAGAAGATTAATTGTGTGTCGTCTGCGTAGCAATGATAGGAGAGACCATGTGAGGATATGACAGAGCCAAGTGACTTGGTGTATAGCGAGAATAGGAGAGGGCCTAGAACTGAGCCCTGGGGGACACCAGTGGTGAGAGCACGTGGTGCGGAGACGGATTCTCGCCACGCCACCTGGTAGGAGCGACCTGTCAGGTGGGACGCAATCCAAGAGTGAGCCGCGCCGGAGATGCCCAACTCGGAGAGGGTGGAGAGGAGGATCTGATGGGTCACAGTATCAAAGGCAGTAGATAGGTCTAGAAGGATGAGAGCATAGGAGAGAGAGTTAGCTTTAGCAGTGCGGAGAGCCTCCGTGACACAGAAGAGCAGTCTCAGTTGAATGACCAGTTGAAACCTGACTGATTTGGATCAAGAAGGTAATTCTGAGAGAGATAGCAAGAGAGCTGGCCAAGGACGGCACGCTCAAGACTTTGCGAGAAAAGAAAGAAGGGATACTGGTCTGTAGTTGTTGACATCGGAGGGATCGAGTGTAGGTTTTTTGAGAAGGGGTGCAACTCTCACTCTCTTCAAGACGGAAGGGACGTAGCCAGCGGTCAAGGATGAGTTGATGAGCGAGGTGAGGTAAGGGAGAAGGTCTCCGGAAATGGTCTGGAGAAGAGAGGAGGGGATAGGGTCAAGCAGGCAGGTTGTTGGGCGGCCGGCCGTCACAAGATTTCATCTGGAGAGAGAGGGGAGAAAGAGGTCAAAGCATAGGGTAGGGCAATGTGAGCAGGATCAGCGGTGTCGTTTGACTTAACAAACGAGGATCGAATGTCGTCAACCTTCTTTTCAAAATGGTTGACAAAGTAATCCGCAGAGAGGGAGTGGGGGAGGAGGATTCAGGAGGGAGGAGAAGGTGGCAAAGAGCTTCCTAGGGTTAGAGGCAGATGCTTGGAATTTAGAGTAGTAGAAAGTGGCTTTAGCAGCAGAAACAGAGGAAGAAAATGTGGAGATGAGGGAGTGAAAAGATGCCAGGTCCACAGGGAGGCTAGTTTTCCTCCATTTCCGCTCGGCTGCCCGGAGCCCTGTTCTGTGAGCTCGCAATGAGTCGTCAAGCCACGGAGCAGGAGGGGAGGACCGAGCCGGCCGGGAGGATAGGGGACATAGAGAGTCAAAGGATGCAGAAAGGGAGGAGAGGGTTGAGGAGGCAGAATCAGGAGATTGGTTGGAGAAGGATTGAGCAGAGGGAAGAGATGATAGGATGGAAGAGTAGAGAGTAGCAGGAGAGAGAGAGAGCGAAGGTTGCGACGGCGCAATACCATCTGAGTAGGGGCAGAGTGAGTAGTGTTGGAGGAGAGCGAGAGGGAAAAGGATACAAGGTAGTGGTCGGAGACTTGGAGGGGAGTTGCAGTGAGATTAGTAGAAGAACAGCATCTAGTAAAGATGAGGTCAAGCGTATTGCCTGCCTTGGGAGTAGGGGGGGACGGTGAGAGGGTGAGGTCAAAAGAGGAGAGGAGTGGAAAGAAGGAGGCAGAGAGAAATGAGTCAAAGGTAGACGTAGGGAGGTTAAAGTCACCCAGAATTGTGAGGGGTGAGCCATTCTCAGGAAAGGAACTTATCAAGGCGTCAAGCTCATTGATGAACTCTCCAAGGGAACCTGGAGGGCGATAAATGATAAGGATGTTAAGCTTGAATGGGCTAGTGACTGTGACAGCATGGAATTCAAATGAGGAGATAGACAGATGGGTCAGGGGAGAAATAGAGAATGTCCACTTGGGAGAGATGAGGATTCCAGTGCCACCACCCCGCTGACCAGATGCTCTCGGGGTATGTCTCGGGGTATGCGAGAACACGTGGTCAGACGAGGAGAGAGCAGTAGGAGTAGCAGTGTTTTCTGTGGTAATCCATGTTTCCGTCAGCGCCAAGAAGTCGAGGGACTGGAGAGTAGCATAGGCTGAGATGAACTCTGCCTTGTTGGCCGCAGACCGGCAGTTCCAGAGGCTGCCGGAGACCTGGAATTCTACGTGGGTCGTGCGCGCTGGGACCACCAGGTTAGAGTGGCAGCGGCCATGCGGTGTGAAGCGTTTGTGTGGCCTGTGCAGAGAGGAGAGAACAGAGACAGACAGACACATAGTTGACAGGCTACAGGAGAGGCTACGCTAATGCAAAGGAGATTGGAATGAAAATGAACTAAACAACTGGGGAAGCGAGAGAGCAGGGCCTCCCTTACTAACCATTCACTGAAACACTCAAATATAACTTTTCCAACTTCCACTTTAGAAATTATAATTGATGTAAACTACAGTGGTTCAATGTTTCCAGGAATAGGCTCAAATTTAGTTTATTCAGCTAGATAACTTGGTACAGTATTCTTCCGTGAAACCCACCCAGTGCACCGTGTCCTATGACGCCGTAGATAACTAGCATGTTAGCACCAATACTTGGTTACAACAAACTACCAATGGATCATTCGTGTCCGTTTCTAGTTCCTTTCATAACGCAGAAGTGATTAAACGTTGGCTAGCTAACACAAAGTCAGTCCTGCTAGCTACACAAGTGGACTACACAACTCGAAAGTTAAGCTTACGTTGCAAAAATCTTATTGACTAAAAATGATACAGTACTGCTAGCTGGTAGAGTTGGCTAGCTAGCAGTGGCTGCGTTTACCTTTATCTTTTATACATAGACAACTATGTAGCTAGCTAACATTACACTAATCAAATCGTTCCGTTGTAATGTAATGAAACAACTCCCTCGTGGCGATAAATAGCATCACTGATCAAAATGTGCCACACACCTCCTTGGGCGCGATCAGGTGACATGGAGCAAAATTGGAATTCCAGAGCGACTATGAAATAGAGGGGGTCACTGCATGGGGAGGCCATACACACACCCTCATACAGCAGACAAACCTAAGCACTAGCACCTGCTCGTACCCTGTATAACCACACACCAGCGCTTTCACTCTCGAGTAGAGCTCCCACATCACATTAATCAATTCAAAGTCATACTATATATATATATATATATATATATATATAAAGAAAGACAGAGACAAAGATATGCTTTTCCTGACTATTTTCCTGGCAGTATGTATGCCTTGGCAATACGCACATCGTTATGCCAATAAAGCATTTGAAATTGAATTGAGAGTGAGACAGAAACAGAGACAGAGAGATAGACAAACAGTATTATTAGTACTATTGCAGCTGTGATGTCCATTCTTCACAACTTTATTAATAACGTAACCTCTCTATTGCAGAGGCAGATACACATCCACTTTCAACTGATATCAGCCGGGAAGATGAAAGGCTTTCACCAACTGGTAATCTGTGTGCAGTCGGTGTGTGTCCAATAGAGACCGTGTGAGTGAGCACAAGTGTTACATTCTGTTATTCATTTAGTGCCCGATGACATAAAACAACCCTATCCTCCCCCCTCTCTTCCCACAACCATTACAGAGGCACCGCACAATACGGCCAGCTAAGCGTGACTGAACAAGCCCTCAGAGAGAGAAAGAAGGAAGCAATCATTCCTCTTTCCCTTCCCCCAGCTCACTCTCAACAACCTGCAGATAGGGTGACCACATTTAAAACACCAAAATACGGGACAATGGAATGATTTTGCGGGACAGTGTAGGCTACATGAATAAAAACAATTGGCAGCACCCCCCACACACAAACAAAAAGCAAGCACCAAGCGAGCTAATTGAAGCGCACCTAGCCTACACTTTTACCTTGCACAAAATGTGTGGCTGTTTTATGAAAATCTGGGAATATTTGTCCAAGGAAACATTTCTGGTTGGTCTCAGGGAATGTAAAACAGTTAGGGAGACTTAAAACGGGATTGAGTGAAGTAGTAGAAAATATGTTACTAATGAGCATGGAGAGCCTTTCAGTCTAATACGGCTATTTACTTACTTTTGTAGCTCTTTGTTAGAAGCACGCTTTTTGTAAGTAGTTAACTGTCCTTTTCAAGTTTAGCTGGAATTTAGCCCGAAAGGATTTAACAAATGTGATTGGCCTACGTCTCAAAATCTGCAAAATATAAGAGCTCATCAACGATTGGAGAAGTGTTTATGATCACCAGTCCCACATCCTTTTGATCTTGTGATGAGGGCAATGTAGAATAGACCGGTTGGAATCGCAGTTCTCATCAGTAACCACGTTTTCATCCACAGTTTTTCTGCGAATAAAGTCATACCGTATAAATAAAAATAAATCACAACAGGTGTGATGGAATCAGGAAGTTTCGGTACAATTTTATAAACGCTGGCAGACGTGTTCGTTCGACATGGTGGGATCTTTTTATGTCTGAGAAATTCATTATGAGAGAAATGGCAGTGGAAGCGCCTTTATGCGCAAATATCGATATAATAACCATCATATCGAAGTTAATAAAGTCAAGCGATGAGATGGTGTGTGGTCCACTACGACTTACTAGGCTACAGATGAAATCATTTAGGATGAACTTCACAGGGTGGTGAAAGTGCACCGTGATGATCTTGATGCTACTTTCCAATAAATAGAGGGTCTTATTCTGGTGACATGATGATCGATGCTTGACTGCCGTTTGACAAATATTCTCACCCTTATCCATAATAATCTCATATAGACTAGTTTAACTGCACTATCGGAGAGCTGTTGGCTAGAGCGCACGTGCCAAGAGTAAGCACGTTTGCTATTTAACGCAAAGGTTTTCGTGACAAAACTGTCGGTAGTGTTAAAAATGCGATGGAAAGATAATGTTGATTTTTATTCGGTACATGAAAACTTAAGCGAAAAAGTACATTGTGTGTACTACGACATCAAGCACTGATTTTTATCTGTAACAAGTCAGTTTGGTGGATTGTAGAATATTCTCATGAAAATCTGTCGCCAATTGGATGGAAACCTAGCTAGTGAATGTGAAGTCTGACTGAAATACGGCACAAATACATTTTTTTTCCTAAATTATTGGTGTTTTAATTTGTTGATAAAATGAGTGTTTGGTTGCAGGACGCGGCACAAAAGGGACAAAATGTGTGACTGTCCCACACAATTTGGGACATGTGGTCATCCTAACTGCAAGTGCTTACTAATTAAGAGGAAGCACAGAGTGGTTGGGAGTCAGAGGAGGAAACTTTATACTGTGAAGTTGGGTTAGGCAGAGTAAAGTTACAGTGTGTGTGCGTTACAGAACTTGGGAAGCAGAGAGGAACTGGTAATAGGAGCTGTAAACTAGGGGGGGGGAAGAGAGCCAGAGAGGGGGGAGAGAGCCAGAGAGAGAGAGAGCGAGTGTGAGTACGGGCACACACACACAGCTACCTGGTAGGGACAGGGTATGTGGTAGTCTCTGCAGTGCTCCTGGACCCAGGTGGTCTCCCAGACAGCCCTGTTGCTGTGTTCATACAGGTAGCAGGATATCACCGTGAGCAGAGGTACCAGGTAGAGCACAGAGAAAACCCCGATACGGATCATAAACTTCACCAGCTTGTCCTGGTTCTCCTTCTCCAGAGGGATCTCCATACGCACACGGTTCAGCGCCACGATGCCCACCAGTAACAGAGATACACCCACCTAGAGGCAGATAGACAGGGACTAGTTTAGATTAGAGCATGGCTTATTGGTCGAAGGGGCCATCTTCAGTTATTCACATTGCATTTATTTAATCCTTTGTTTAGTCAGTTAAGGAGCTAGTTGAATAAATATTAATAGAATGAACGCTCACCGCCACGTTGAGGCAGAGCGGTGCTAGCAGGAACCAGCGCAGCGCCGTGACGTCGTAGAGGCCTACGAAGCACACCCCACTCACACCGTCGCCCTCAATCTTGTTGAGGGCCAGCAGGGCCACGGTGAGGCAGCCGGGCAGGCCCCAAGCGCAGGTGTGGAAGAGCAGGGCCTTCTTCTCGATGGCCTCGCTGCCCCATTTGGGAACGGCTGCCAGGAACCAGGTGATGGTGAGGATGACCCACCACACACTGCCAGCCATGGTGAAGAAATACAGCACCATAAAGAACAGAGAGCACACCTGGAGGAGAGAGAGAGAAAGAGGTGAAAAAAGAAAAGAGAGAGGAGAAAGAAGAGAGGAAAAGAGGAGTGGAGAGAGGGAGAAGAGAGGAGGGCTTAGAGAAGAAGACTGAAGAATGTTTTACATGTGTACCGGGAAAACAATTTCTGCCTTTTTTGATGTACAGTAATAGCCATGAACATCAGAGAAAATGTATTAATTAATCAATCACTAAGCAGATGGATGGGTCACCTACCTTGTTGTGTGAGCCCTGCGTGACGGTGGCCGCCCGGTACTGGGCGGGGTTCGCCGCATTGCACGCCACCCTGTCCTCCAATAGGAAGCCCAGAAAGAAGACCAGTGACACCATCATGTAGCAGACGGCGTAGAAGATGATTGGCCGCTCGGGGTAGCGGAACCTAGTGACGTCGATGAGGAACGTGAGGAAGGTGAAGAGCGTTGCCGAGAGACACACGATAGACACCACGCCGATGAAGTAGCGGGCGAAGGTGAGCTCCGGGCGCTGGAAGTACATGTTGGGACAAGGGGCCGAGCAGTCGCGCGTGCCCAGGAACGAGTAGCCCAGGTCAGGCTCCATCTTGAGCTCGCGGGGGCACCAGAAGCCGTAGTCCCTCTGGATGGACATGGGAGAGATGTCTGTGGGGTCCACGCTGGTCTGCAGGTCCACAGCACGGGGGTAGGCCTCATCACAGTCTGGGAACCTGGGGGGGAGCGAGGGAGGGGGAGAGATCCAAGATGAACAAAATGTGGTTGGGGTTGTGGTGGTAAGTAATTGTGGTGTCCCTGGTCAGTGAGGGTGTCTGGACAGGCCGTTTAACTTTCCTTTTATAGGATATGGTTAAGCGAGTAGGTAATGGTTCTGGTAGGGTCAGGGTGAGCTCTTAATGGTCAATCAAAAGGCAGAGATCCTCTTAAGAGTTAATTCTTTGGTCTGCATTCTTTATTGTAAGGTCAACCTAGGGACGGTCCCAAACAGTACCTGCTACATTCGATCTCGTCGGGCCAGGTCACTCCGAACATCTCCATGAGTTTGTGGCAGTCCCTCTTTGCGCGGTGGCACAGGGCTCGGCAGGGCATGGACACACGGCCATACTCCATACAGACTGGAGCGTAGAGGGCACACAGGAACATCCTCAGGTCCTCCGAACACTGCAGGTTCACCATGGGGTGGAAGGGCTGAGGGAGAAGAGGGGGATGGAGGAAGAGAGGTGAGAAGGGAGGGTGAGAGAGAGACTGATCGCTAAATACACACAAACCAACAGGCACAGCTCCAGTTTCCCACGCTGCAGTTGAGGTCGGGGGAACCTGCTTGACGAGGCTCAGCTTACATGTAAATCTTTCTCGCTCGCTCACACACACACACACACCTCTCCCACAGGCGAAAGACCTGTTTGGTTTGTGGAGGGGAAACAGTTTGAGACACTTATTATGAAAAGTCCCTAGAAACACATCTAGGTTCCTGTTCATTTCTAAATAGCCATCAAAGGAGCGAGAGAGAGCTGTCGTCAGGAGCCCCATCAATATTTAGGCAAGGATATGAGATATTCACAGAGAGCCATCGCATCAGAGCACAGTCTGGACACAGACAAAATTCCCAGGTCTAAATCAGATGCTGGTTTGAAGAAGAAACACCAGCAGACACTCTGGCATAGAAAGACGGAGCTTGTCCATTCCTGTTCTAGCAACTAGCTAATGCTTGTCTTCATGCATTTTTGCCTTCCAGCCCTAGCAATCTATGTAATGAGCCTTCTGTGAAAACACAAGCTGAATGCAAAACACAAAATCCCACTAATTTGCTCTGTCTATCACTTTAATGCTGTGAAAAGGGATTAGTGCTCTTCCTTAGGCATGTCAGGGCTCACAGAAAAAACACACGCACACCTCCCGTATACAGAAGGTAGTCACCATCAGCGAAACAGAATCAGTAAGACCAAAGCACACAGAGGGGATTTTCTTGCGTTTGACTAGTAGTCAGGAGATCAGTGTGAGGGCTTTAGACGGTCTAAATGTCACCTCATAAGAGTTCATACATTAAACACAGAGGGCCTGTCATACAACATCGGTCTGTCCTTGTGGGCAATTTGTACAATAAGAGCAGGCACGCGTGTGTGTGTGTGTGTGTTAGGGTTGCCATTAGCCGATAATAGCCAGATGCTGGCTGTTAAAAAAATAAATAGAAAAACATAAAATTGTCTGGGGAGAAGCCAAATCATTGCACAATAATTCTTAATGCAATCATGTGTTAAAAATAGTTTTTTGGCCACGATTAAAAAATAAAACATTTTTTAAAAAAGGGCCACAAATTTTCATTTCTCAACTGGTAATTGAAGTGCGCTTCCCATTCGCCATTCAAACGCATAGGCAACGGAAGGCAGGCTTCATCAGTACGTCACACACCACTTCACAATGAGCTGGAGGCAGTATGCATTTTGAAAACATATACCGTAGCTACTTAATTGTTTGAAACCTGAATGTTTTACTACATGAGGCATGTTTTACGTTGCTTCAAAGTAGCCTAGGCAAAGTCCGACCATATCCGGAGGCAATTATTTTATAAAGACTTCCTCTCCCTCTTAGCTTCTATTGGTTATCAACTTTCCTTCAGTGTCCAGTAGCCAAAAGGCACATTCACACGTAGCATACTGCCTAATGTTAAGAAGCAAATAGTTTAACATTTTAAGCTAAACGTTCTGATCTGTTGCATCAGATTCATAGCTTTATGTGTTTTTATGTAGCCTGGTTGTATGAATTTGGGATCTATCGTCCCACAACTGTCCCAGAGTTATATTCTTTCCTTGACCAGCTGACCAATAGAAAGTTAGCTTTTCTACAATGGGGGATAGTAGATTGATACAGTCGGAAGGCAGTGCGCCCAATTTTGGCAGTTCGAGTGGCAAACACAAAATACTGTGTGTGTGTGATCAGGGGTGTATTCATTCTGCTGAACAACATTTCTTAAACGGAAGCATACGGAATGAAAACGGGGATAAACAAGTATGTGGACACCCCTTCAAATTAGTGGATTCGGCTATTTCAGCCACACCTGCTGCTGACAGGTCTATAAAAATAGAGCACACAGCCATGCAATCTCCACCGTCATAGGATGCCACGTTTCCAAAAAGTCAGTTAATCAAATTTCTGCCATACTAGTGCTGCCCCGGTCAACTGTATGTGCTGTTATTGTGAAGTGGAAACGTCTAAAACTAACAACGGCTCAGCCGCGAAGTGGTAGGCCACAGAAGCTCACAGAATGGGACCTCCGAGTGCTGAAGCGTGTAAAAAAGTAAATGCGTGCTCGATTGCAATACTCACTACCGAGTTCCAAACTGCCTCTGGAAGCAACGTCAGCACAATAACTGTTCGGGAGCTGAAGTGGGTTTCCATGGCCGAGCAGCCGCACACAAACCTAAGATCACCCTGCGCAATGCCAAGAGTGGTGTACAGCTCGCCGCCATGGGACTCTGGAGCAGTGGAAATGCGGATTTTTATCTGGCAGTCCGACGGACAAATCTGGGTAGCAAAGGGGAGAAGTCAATAAAATGACCATGATTTTGTAATGAGATGTTCAACGAGCAGGTGTCCACTAGTGTACCCGAATTTGCCCAATAGAAGCTCTCATTTGCAACTGTTGGACTAATAATTACACCCTAGCTCAGCTATTAGCAGGCAAGAGTGTGCAAGGCGGTATTGAATGTGTCCCCGTCTGTCACCTTGATTACTCTAATACATTTTCTTGACCGGTGCACCTACGTTGATAACTTTCATTCATTGGCTAGGTTGTAGCAACCTCATGATGGGTACAGGGAACATTTGCGTATCATGCATTAGCCTAAACCTATCGATGTTACATTGAGCTGGGTGAATTGAATATGATTTACACAGTCATCCAATACGCTGTAATAGAAATAAGGCCATGCTCATCCTCCCTCATCTTAAATGGTACCGACCGCCACTGTGCACAGGCTAGTGATTCTGCGGTTACTCATCTTCTTGGCTGACGAAAAGTAAAACGCGGACAGTTATTCTAGCATCTTCAAAGTCCGCAGTAAGGACACACATCGTTGCATCCTCAACTTGCATGTTCTGTTAAGATGAATTACCATAATCCAAATGTGATTTTCTGTCATTCTGAGTACCGTGGGTGGAAGCCCCAATGCATATGGGTCCGGTAAATTTCTCAAATGCCCGTGAATTAAAATGCTGCTGGTCAAATGTCCAGTACCACATTTTCATGACAGAAATCCTGGTGTGTGGGTGCATGCATGCGCGCAGAGTGAGGGTAAACAGTGACTTGTTTCTCATTCTCTGTTATCCGACATCTCAATAACAGCGAGAAAAAAAACACAGGGAGACATAAGAACACTGTCCCCATCATTCTCTTACGTTACAGCCTTATTCTAAAATGTATTAAAAATTTGCCCCCTCATCAATCTGCAAACAATACCCCATAATGACAAAGCGAAAACAGGTTTAGACATCTTTGTTCAGACCCTTTGCAATGAGACTCGAAATTGAGCTCAGGTGCATCCTGTTTTCACTGATCCTCCTTGTGATGTTTCTACAACTTGATTGGAGTCCACCTGTTGTAAATTCAATTGATTGGACATGATTTGGAAAGGCACACACACCTGTCGTTATGACGTCCCACAGTTGACAGCGCATGTCAGAGCAAAAACCAATCCATGAGGTTGAAGGAAATGTCAGTAGAGCTCCGAGACAGGATTGTGTCGAGGCACAGATCTGGTGAAGGGTACCAAAAAAATGTCTGCAGCATTGAAGGTCCCCAAGAACACCGTGGCCTCCATCATTCTTAAATGGAAGAAGTTTGGAACCACCAAGACTCTTCCTAGATCTGGCCAACCGGCCAATCTGAGCAATCGGGGGAGAAGGGTCTTGGTCAGGGAGGTGACCAAGAACCCGATGGTCACTGACAGAGCCCCAGAGTTCCTCTGTGGAAATGGGGGAACATTTCAGAAAGACAACCATCTCTGCAGCACTCCACCAATCAGGCCTTTATGGTAGAGTGGCCAGACAGAAGCCACCCAGTAAAAAAAGGCACGACAGCCCACTTGGAGATTGCCAAAAGGCACCTAAAGGACTGTCAGACCATGAGAAACAAGATTCTCTGCACTGATGAAACCAAGATTGAACTCTTTGGCCTAAATGCCACATCTGTAGGAAACCTGGCACCATCCGTACAGTGAAGCAGGGTGGTGTCAGCATCATGCTGTGGGGATGTTTTTCAGAGGAAGGGACTAGGAGACTAGTCAGGATTGAGGGAAAAATGAAAAGAGGAAAGTACTGAGAGATCCTTGATGAACACCTGTTCCAGAGTGCTAGAGACCACAGACTGGGGGGGTGAAGGTTCACCTTCCAACAGGACAATGACCCTAAGCACACAGCCAGGACAATGCAGGAATGGCTTCGGGACAAGTCTCTGAATGTCCTTGAGTGGCCCAGCCAGAGCCCGGACTCAAACATCTCTGGAGACCTGAAAATAGCTCCCGTTCCAACTTGACAGAGCTTGAGAGCATCTGCAGAGAACAAATTGGAAAACTCCCCAAATACAGGTGCCAAGCTTGTAGCATCACACCCAAGACATTTCTAGGCTGTAATCATTGCCAAAAGGTGCTTCAACAAAGTACTGAGGAAAGGGTCTGAATACTTATCACATTTACATATTTCATACCAATCCTTGTCCATTGTAACTGTTGTCTAAAGGAGGCCAGTTGTTCAGGCTAGTGGGTTGTGAAGCGATGAGTATCGCTCAGGCAGTATGTGACGGTAATGAATCGAGACAAATTTAGAGGAATAAAACACTGCACTTAGAGCACTTCCCACCCGTGTGTGTGTGTGGGCGCGCATACGCTGGCCTCCCTGCCCTATTTGGAGTCTGTTTTGATCGTTCGATTGGTGCGCTCAAGATCTTTACGCAAATGGGTGCAGCAACGCACGAGTTCCCAGACATGTTTTAAGACAGTAACAGCACACCCCAGCACAACAACCTCACTGACTGAACCACACACAGAAACAGTCAATGTCATATGGTGAGCTCTTGTTAATGCGTAAATGCCAGTGTGTGTGTGTGAGTGAGAGGAGAGAGAGTTAGAGCGTGTGAGCTTGGGTTTACGGTCGAAGCTCACAGCTGAGCATGTTGGCACCACAAACAGACACCCCTAGATGGTGAGTGTGTGTATAAGCATTTGTGTGCGTGTGTGTGTGCGCGCGTGCGTGTGTATCAGAGGGTTCAGCTGGCCTTATCCTGCTCTAACTATCAGAGCAGCTGAAGGAGAAAGCACCTCACTTTGAAAGGCCTTCACTGTGATATACTGTGCACGCACACACACACTCTCTCCATTCCTATTGAGTGCCATGGCCTAACAGGAGCCTGGGGCAGCAGTATCCAGCACAGCTCGTTCTGCACGACTGTGTTACACCGGCCAGCTGAGTGGCCTATTTCTGCATGAGTGTGTTCTCATGCTGTGTGTGACCAGTTTCTCTCTACCACTTTGTGTGTGTCTACCACTGGTGGTCTCTTTTACCCCTGTGAGTTTGTGCTTGCATGGTGGCTGGCCCCCTTTCCCTCTCCCCCAGTGATACATTGTCCTCCATCTGACATGGCCCAGTGAGTCTAATGGGGTCTGAGAGGCTGACTTGCCCGAGAACATTGACATTAAGTGGTTTGATTGTGCCGTCAAAGGAGGTGGATAAGAATGGCGATCAAACCTCTATTCATGTCGAGTTGGGTTTTATTTGTGTGGCACTTTTATGTTCTGCTGTTACAGTCAAAGAGCACTTCAAAAGCCAAGGCCCCTAAAACAAGCCTTGGGTGATTGCACAACCCTTTGGATTAGGGATGGTGGGGAACACTTTAGAGCAGGGGTGGCCATCCCTGACCCCGGTCCAGGAGAGCGCTACAGGGTGTGCAGGCTTTTGTTCCATTCCAGCTCTAAAAAGGGGATTGTGATGAGTTGAGTATTCTGAAACCGGTTTACCCCCAAAATGATAAATCCCTTTATTTTAAGACATCTTTATTGTTACATATACAGAAGACACAAGATAGAGAATCTAACATGAAATATGTCTAAGTTCAAGACAGAGAAATATAGCTCTCCCCTGCCTCTGTTGAATTTTTTCATCTGTTTTACAGCTTCCCTTTTTATAAACCTTCAGTCATCTGCTCTTTCCTGCTCTCCCTCCTCCCCAGGTAGTTGTAAAGACGTCTGCTTGCTTCCCATCCGAAACAGTTCGTAAGAGTTTGTGTATATATTAAGACAACATTGTGATGTTTTTGTTTGTTTTAGACTTGGGTAAGGGTTTTTTTTTCGGCTGTTTGGGCACACATTTTTCCCCGGAGGCAAGCTGAAGTTCGGGGCCGAAGTCTACGCCCCTTTGTCGGTGATTGGTCAACAGTAGGGATTCTTCAATAAATTATTTGTCGTCATTGAACGGGAGACAACTCCTTTTCATTACTTTTTTTTTTAAATTGAGAAATATTGCACCAAACATCTTAGATGTAAAATAGCACAACTAACTTGGCAAAAACGTCAAAAGCAATGACAGATGATTATTCTGTGAACAAAAATAAACAACATGTAAAGTGTTGGTCCCATGTTTCATGAGCTGAAATAAAAGATTACAGAAATTTTCCATAGGCACAAATAAAAGGTATTTCTCTTAATTTTTGGGCACAAATTTGTTTACATCCCTGTTAGTGAGCATATCTCCTTTGCCAAGGTAATCCATCCACCTGACATGTGTGGCATATCAAGAAGCTGAATAAACAGCATGATCCTTACACTGGTGCACCTTGTGTTGGGGACAATAAAAGGCCTCTAAAAATTTGCAGTTTTGTCACAACACAATGCCACAGTCTCAAGTTGAAGGAGTGTGCAATTGGCATGCTGAGTGCAGGAATGTCAGCCAGATAATTGAATGTTCATTTCTCTACCATAAGCCGCCTCCAACGTCAATTTAGAGAATTTGGCAGTACATCCAACTGGCCTCACAACCGCGTGTAACCACGCCAGCCCAGGACCTCCACATCCGGTTTCTTCACCTGCGGGATCGTCTGAGACCACCACCCGGGCAGCTGATGAAACTGTGGGTTTGCACAACCGAAGAATTTCTTCACAAACTGTCAGAAATCGTCTCAGGGAAGCTCATCTGTGTGCTAGTCATCCTCACCAGGGTCTTGACCTGACTGCAGTTCGACGTCGTAACCGACTTCAGTGGGAAAATGCTCACCGGCACGCTGGAGAAGTGTGCTCTTCACAGATGAATCCTGGTTTCAACTGTACCGGGTAGATGGCAGACAACGTGCATGGCATTGTGTGGGCTAACGGTTTGCTGATGTCAACGTTGTGAACAGAGTGTCCCATGGTGGTGGTGGGGTTATGATATGGGAAGTCATAAGCTATGGACAATGAACGCAATTGCATTTTACTGATGGCAATTTGAATGCACAGAGATACCGTGACGAGATCCTGAGGCCCATTATTGTGCCATTCATCCGCCACCATCACCTCATGTTTCAGCATGATAATGCACAGCCCCATGTCGCAAGGATCAGTACATAATTCCTGGAAGATTAAAATGTCCCAGTTTTCCACGGTCTGCAGACTCACCAGACATGTCACCCATTGAGCATGTTTGGGATGCTCTGGAGCGACGTGATCAACTCTATGCGAAGGAGATGTGTCGCGCTGCATGAAGCAAATGGTGGTCACACCAGATACTGACTGGTTTACTGTTCCACGCCCCTATTTTTTTTTTATGTATCTGTGAACAACAGATGTATATCTGTATTCCCAGTCATGTGAAATCCATAGATTAGGGTCTAATGAATTTATTGCAATTGATTGATTTCCTTATATGAAAGAACTCTTTTAAAAAAATTGTTGGATGTTGGGGGTCTCCCGAGTGGCGCAGCTATCTAAGGGTTCGATCCCAGGCTGTGTCACAGCCAATCGTGACCAGGAGACGGCGCACAATTGGCTCAGCGTCGTCGGGATTAGGGGAGGGTTTGGCCGTCCGGGATTTCCTTGTCACAATGTGCTCTTGCGACTCCCTGCAGCTGGCCGGGCGCCTGCAAACTGACTTTGGTCGCCAGCTGAACAGTGTTTCCTCCGACACATTGGTGCGGCTGGCTTCCGGGTTAAGGGAGTATGGTGTATCAAGAAGCAGCGCGGCTTGGCAGGGCCGTGTTTCGGAGGACGCATGGCTCTCGACGTTCGCCTCGAGTCCGTAGGGGAGATGCAGCGATGGGACAAGACTAACAACCAATTAGGGAGAAAAAGGGGTAAAACTACAAACAAACAAAAAGGTGTGAGATAGATATCTACATACACAAAAGTATGTGAACCCTTTGGAATAACCTGGATTTCTGCATAAATTGGTCATCAAATTTGATCTGATCTTCATCTAAGCCACAACAATAGACAAACAGTGTGCTTAAACTAATAACACACAAATTGTATTTCTCTTGTCTATATTGAATACATAATTTAAACATTCACTGTGTAGATTGGAAAAAGTATGTGAACCCCTCGGCTAATGACTTTTCCAAAAAGCTAATTGGAGTCAGGAGTCAGCTAACCTGGAGTCCAATGAATGAGAAGAGAATGGAGATGTTGGTTAGAGCTGCCTTGCCCTATAAAAACTCAATTTGAGTTTGCTATTCACAAGAAGCATTGCCTGATGTCAACCATGCCTCGAACAAAAGAGATCTCAGAAGACCTAAGATTAGGAACTGTTGACTTGCATAAAGCTGGAAAGGGTTACAAAAGTATCTCTAAAAGCCCTGATCATCAGTCCGCGGTAAGACAAAATTGTATATAAATGGAGCAAGTTCAGCACTGTTGCTACTCTCCCTAGGAGTGGCCGTCCTGCAAAGATTATTGCAAGAGCACAGCGCAGAATGCTCAATGAGGTTAAGAAGAATCCTAGAGTGTTAGCTAAAGACTTACAGAAATCTCTGGAACATGTTAACATCTGTTGACCAGTCTATAATACGTAAAACACTAAACAAGAATGGTGTTCATGGGAAGAAGCGTGTTCCACGGAAGAAGCCACTGCTGTCCAAAAAAAAACATTGCTGCACATCTGAAGTTTGCAAAAGTGCACCTGCATGTTCCACAGCGCTACTGGCAAAATCTTTTGTGGACAGATTAAACTACATTTGAGTTGTTTGGAAGGAACACAACCCTGTGTGTGAAAAAAAAAGACAAAAATAATAATAAATAAAAGTACGGCACACCAACATCAAAACCTCATCCCAACTGTAAAGTATGGTAGAGGGAGCATCATGGTTTGAGGCTGCTTTGCTACCTCAGGGCCTGGACAGCTTGCTATCGTCAAAGGAAAAATTAAAGTGTATTTTTAAAACTTTTTATTTAACCTAACTAGGCAAGTGAGTTAAGAACAAATTCTTATTTACAATGACGGCCTAGGAACAGTGGGTTAACTGCCATGTTCAGGGGCAGAACGACAGATGTTTACATTGTCAGCTCTAGGATTCGATCTAGCAACCTTTCAGTTACTGGCCCAACACTCTAACCACTATGCCACCCCAAGATAAATGTCTTCATCAAGACATTTTGCAGGAGAATGTTAGGCTATCTGTTCGCCAATTGAAGCTCAACAGAAGTTGGTTGATGCAACAGGACAACGACCCAAAACACGGAAGTAAATCAAAAACAGAATGGCTTCAACAGAAGAGAATACACCTTCTGGAGTGGCCCAGTCAGAGTCCTGACCTCAACCTGATTGAGATGCTATGGCATGACCTCAAGAAAGCAGTACACACCAGACATCCCAAGAATATTGCTGAACTGAAACAGGAATGGTCCAAAATTCCTACTGACCATTGTGCAGGTTTAACCCGCAACTACAGAACACATTTGGTTAAGGTTATTGCTGCCAAAGTAGGGCCAACCAGTTATATTAAATAAAAAAATGGGTTCACACTTTCTCCACCCTGCACTGTGAATGTTTACACGGTGTGTTCAATAAAGACATGAAAACGTGTAATTTGATGACCAATTTATGCAGAAATCCAGCTATTTCCAAAGGGTTCACATACTTTTTCTTCCCACTGTGTGTTTGTACATACAGTTGAAGTCTGAAGTTTACATACACCTTAGCCAAATACATTTAAACTCAGTTATTCACAATTCCTGGCATTTAATCCTAGTAACAACTCCCTGTTTTAGGTCAGTTAGGATCACCACTTTATTTTAAGAATGTGAAATGTCAGAATAATAGAGAGAATTATTTATTTCAGATTTAATTTATTTCATCATATTCCCAGTGGGTAAGAAGTTTACACACACTCAATTAGTATTTGGTAGCGTTGCCTTTAAATTGTTTAACTTGGGTCAATCGTTTTGGGAAGCCTTCCACAAGCTTCCCACAATAAGTTGGGTGAATTTTGGCCCATTCCTCCTGACAGAGCTGGTGTAATGGAGTCAGGTTTGTAGGCCTCCTTGCTCGCATGGGCTTTTTCAGTTCTGCCCACAAATTTTCTATAGGATTGAGGTCAGGGAGTTGTGCTGGCCACTTCAATACCTTGACATTGTTGTCCTTAAGCCATTTTGCCACAACTTTGGAAGTACGCTTGGGGTCATTGTCCATTTGGAAGAGCCATTTGCGACCAAGCTTTAACTTCCTGACTGATGTCTTGAGATGTTGCTTCAATATATCCACATAATTTTCCTTCCTCATGACGCCATCTATTTTGTGAAGTGCACCAGTCCCTCCTGCAGCAAAGCACCCCCACAACATGATGCTGCCACCCCCGTGCTTCACGGTTGGGATGGTGTTCCTTCGGCTTGCAAGCCTCCCCCTTTTTCCTCCAAACATAATGGTCATTATGGCCAAACAGTTCTATTTTTGTTTCATCAGACCAGAGGACATTTCTCCAAAAAGTACGATCTTTGTCCACATGTGCAGTTGCAAACCATAGTCTGGCTTTTTTTAATGGCGGTTATGGAGCAGTGGCTTCTTCCTTGCTGAGCGGCCTTTCAGGTTGTCGATATAGGACTCGTTTTACTGTGGATATAGATACTTTTGTACCTGTTTCCTCCAGCATCTTCACAAGGTCCTTTGCTGTTGTTCTGGGATTGATTTGCAC
This sequence comes from Salmo trutta, assembly GCF_901001165.1. Classification (NCBI taxonomy): domain Eukaryota; kingdom Metazoa; phylum Chordata; class Actinopteri; order Salmoniformes; family Salmonidae; genus Salmo; species Salmo trutta. The sequence continues at coordinate 36,022,275 of NC_042981.1, forward strand.
TTTTTGCACCAAAGTACATTCATATCTAGGAGACAGAACACGTCTCCTTCCTGAGCGGTATGACGGCTGCGTGGTCCCATGATGTTTATACTTGCGTACTATTGTTTGTACAGATGAGCGTGGTACCTTCAGGCGTTTGGAAATTGCTCCCAAAGATGAACCAGACTTGTGAAGGTCTACAATTTTGTTTCCTGAGGTCTTGGCTGATTTCTTTTGAGTTTCCCATGATGTCAAGCAAAGAGGCACTGTGTTTGAAGGTAGGCCTTGAAATACATCCACAGGTACACCTCAGCCTGATAGGCTGACTCAAATGATCAGCCTATGAGAAGCTTCTAAAGCCATGACATTTTCTGGAATTTTCCAAGCTGTTAGATCAGAAATAATGTACTGTATAGACATTGTTAATGATATAAATGACTATAGTTGCTGGAAACGGGAGATTATTTTATGGAATATCTCCATAGGCGTACAGAGGCCCATTATCAGCAACCATCACTCCTGTGTTCCAATGGCACGTTGTGTTAGCTAACCCAAGTTTATCATTCAAAAAAGGCTAATGATCATGAGAAAATCCTTTTGCAATTATGTTAGCACAGCTTTAAACTGTTGTTCGAATTAAAGAAGCAATAAAATTGGCCCTCTTTAGACTCATTGAGTATCTGGAGCATCAGCATTTGTGGGTTCGATTACAGGCTAAAACAGGCCAGAAACAAAAATACATTTCTTCTGAAACTCAGTCTATTCTTGTTCTGAGAAATGAAGGATATTCCATGTGAGAAATTGTCAAGAAACTGAAGATATCGTACAACGCTGTGTACTACTCCCTTCACAGAAGAGGGCAAACTGTCTCTAACCAGAATAGAAAAGACGAGCGGGAAGCCCCGGTGCACAACAGAGTCGTCAACTGGCAGCCTCATTAACTTGTTATGGATAGGGGGCAGTATTTTCACGGCCGGATAAAAAACGTACCCGGTTTAATCTGGTTATTACTCCTGCCCAGAAACTAGAAAATGCATATAATTATTAGCTTTGGATAGAAAACACTCCAAAGTTTCTAAAACAGTTTGAATGGTGTCTGAGTATAACAGAACTCAAATGGCAGGCCAAAACCTGAGAAGATTCTATACAGGAAGTACCCTGTCTGACCATTTCTTTGCCATCTCTATCCAAAACAGGGGATCTTTGCTGTAACGTGACAATTTCTAATGCTCCCATAGGCTCTCAGAAGGCGGCAGAACGTTGAATGATGACTCTGCTGTCTCTGGCTGAAAAACAGTAGCGCATTTGGTAAGTGGTCGATCTGAGAACAATGAGACTGGTGCGCGCGTGCACGAGACGACTCCATGTTTACATTTTCAGTCTTTGAACGAAAAAGACTCCCGGTCGGAATATTATTGCTTTTTTTTTACGAGAAAAATCGCATAAAAATTGATTTTAAACAGCGTTTGACATGCTTTGAAGTACGGTAATGGAATATTTTGAAATTTTGTCACGATACGCGCGTCACCCTTCAGATAGTGTCTTGAACACACAACAAAACGCCGCTATTTGGATATAACTATGGATTATTTGGAACCAAAACAACATTGGGTGATGAAGTAGAAGTCCTGGGAGTGCATTCTGATGAAGAACAGCAAAGGTAATCCAATTTTTCTTATAGTAAATCTGAGTTTGGTGAGTACCAAACTTGGTGGGTGTCAAAATAGCTAGCCATGATGGCCGGGCTATCTACTCAGAATATTGCAAAATGTGCTTTCACCGAAAAGCTATTTTAAAATCCGACACCGCGATTGCATAAAGGAGTTCTGTATCTATAATTCTTAAAATAATTACGTTTTTTGTGAACGTTTATCGTGAGTAATTTAGTAAATTCACCCGAAGTGTTCGGTGGGAATGCTAGTTCTGAACGTCACATGCTAATGTAAAAAGCTGTTTTTTGATATAAATATGAACTTGATTGAACAAAACATGCATTTATTATATAACATAATGTCCTAGGAGTGTCATCTGATGAAGATCAAAGGTTAGTGCTGCATTTAGCTGTGGTTTTGTTTTTTGTGACATTATATGCTAGCTTGAAAAATGGGTGTCTGATTATTTCTGGCTGGGTACTCTGCTGACATAATCTAATGTTTTGCTTTCGCTGTAAAGCCTTTTTTAAAATCGGACAGTGTGGTTAGATAAAGGAGAGTCTTGTCTTTAAAATAGTCATATGTTTGAAAAATTGAAGTTTTTGGATTTTCGAAGAGTTTGTATTTCGCGGCACGCCCGTCATTGGATATTGGAGCAGGTGTTCCGCTAGCGGAACGTCTAGATGTAAGAGGTTAAATAGTACCTGCAAAACACCAGTCTCAACATCAACAGTGAAAAGGCGACTCCGGGATGCTGGCCTTCTAGGCAGAGTTGCAAAAGAACACAGACACTGGACATGGGAAGATTGGAAAAAATGTTACTGGATAGACAAATCCAAGTTTGAGGTGTTTCGGATCACAAAGAACAACATTTGAGGTGCAGAAAAAAATGAAGACACCATCTGTCAAGCATGGTGGAGGCAATGTGATGGTCTGGGGGTGCTTTGGTGGTGGTAAAGTAGAAGATATGTACAGGGTAAAAGGGATCTTGAAGAAGGAAGGCTATCACTCCATTTTGCAACGCCATACCCTGTGGACGGCGCTTCATTGGAGCCTACTTCCTCCTACAACAGGACAATGACCCAAAGCACAGCACCAAACAATGCAATAAATTATTTAGGGAAGAAGCAGTCAGCTGGTATTCTGTCTATAATGGAGTGGCCAGCACAGTCACCGGATCTCAACCCTATTGAGCTTGACCGTATGGTACATAAGAAGTACACATCAAACCAATCCAACTTTTGGGAGGTGCTTCAGGAAGCATGGGGTGAAATCTCTTCAGATTACCTCGACAAATTGACAACTAAAATGCCAAAAGGTCCGCAAGGCTGTAATTGCTGCAAGTGGAGGATTCGTTGACGAAAGTAAAGGAAAATTTCATTTTTTATTTATTTAAAACCTTGTCAACGTTTCCTATTAATTTTGCAACTCATTTCATGTATGTTTTCATGGAAAACAAGGACAATTCTTAGTGACCCAAACTTTTGAAAGGTAGTGTATAGACACCGTGTGTTTGGAAAGTATTCAGACCCCTTCCCTTTTTCCAAATTTTGTTACATTACAGCCTTATTCAAAAATGGATTAAATAATATTTCCCTCTCAATCTACAAACAATACCCCATAATGACAAAGTGAAAACAGGTTTGTAGAAATCTTTGCAAATGTATAAAAATAAAACAAAAACCTTATTTACATAAGCATTCAGACCCTTTGCTATGAGACTCGAAATTGAGCTCAGCTGCATCCTGTTTCCATTGATCATCCTTGAGATGTTTCTACAACTTGAATGGAGTCTACCTGTTGTAAATTAAATGGATTGGACATGATTTGGAAAGATACCGGTCAAAATAACATCCCAGTTGACCGTGTATGTCAGAGAAAAAAAACAAGCCATGAGGTCGAAGGAATTGTCCTTAGAGATCTGAGATAGGATTGTGTCGAGGCACAGATCTGGGGAAGGGTAGCAAAAATATTCTGCAGTATTGAAGGTCCCCAAGAACACAGTGGCCTCCATCGTTCTTAAATAGAAGTTTGGAACCACCTAGACTCTTCCTAGAGCTGACCACCCAGCCAAACTGAGTAATCGGAGGAGAAGGGCCTTGGTCAGGGAGGTTACCAAGAACCCGATGGTCACCCTGACAGAGCTTCAGAGTTCCTCTGTGGAAATGGTTGTCCTTCTGGAAGGTTCTTCCATCTCATCAGCACTCCACCAATCAGCCCTTTATGGTAGAGGGGCCAGACTGAAGCCACTCCTGAGTAAAAGACATGACAGCCCACTTGGAGATTGCCAAAAGGCACCTAAAGGACTCTCAGACCATGAGAAACAAGATTCTCTGGTCTGATGAAAAGATTTGGACTGAATGCCAAGCGTCACGTCCGGAGGAACACTGGCACCATCCATACGGTGAAGCATGGTGGTGGCAGCATCATACTGTCGGGATGTTTTTCAGCGGCAGGGACTGGGAGACTAGTCAAGATCGAGGGAAACATTAGAGTTTAAGTAACAGACGTCAACTGTTCAGTGGAGACTGAGTCAGGCCTTCATGGTCAAATTGCTGCTAAGAAACCACTATTAAAAGGACACCAATAAGAAGAGACTTGCTTGGGCCAAGAAACCTGAGCAATGGATATTAAACCGATGGAAATCTGTCCAAATTTGAGATTTCTGGTTCCAACCGCCGTGTCTTTGTGAGACACAGTGTGGGTGAATGGATGATCTCTGCGTGTGTATTTCCCACTGTAAAGCATGGAGGAGGTGGTGTTATGGTGTGGGGGTGCTTTGCTGGTGACACTGTGATTTATTTAGAATTCAAGGCACACTTAACCAGCATGGCTATCACAACATTCTGCAGCCATACACCATTCCATCTGGTTTGGGCTTAGTGGGACTATCATTTGTTTTTCAACAGGACAATGACCCAACACACCTCCAGGCTGTGTAAGGGCTATTTTACCAAGAAGGAGAGTGATGGAGTGCTGCATCAGATGACCTGGCCTCCACCAAATTGAGGTGGTTTGGGGTGAGTTGGACCGCAGAGTGAAGGAAAAGCAACCAACAAGTGCTCAGCATACGTGGGAGCTCCTTCAAGACTATTGGAAAAACATTCCAGGTAAAGCTGGTTGAGAGAATGCCAAGAGTGTGCAAAGCTGTCAAGGCAAAGGGTCGCTATTTGAAGAATGTCAAATATATTTTGATTTGTTTAACACTTTTTTGGTTACTACATGATTCCATATGTGTTATTTCATAGTTGATGTCTTCACTATTATTCTACAATGCAGAAAATTGTAAAAATATAGAAATACCCTTGAATGAGTAGACGTTCTAAAACTTGACCGGTAGTAAAAAAATATGGCTATTATTAATATTGTTGCGTTCATATTTTAGTACTGTGTAGATTAATTCTGACTTTGAGGAAATGTATACTGGCTATGGCGTCTCAAAATGGACAAATGGTACTATTGCTGCTTTTTTCTCATTTATCAAGCAAAGATCTTTTAAGGGAGTATGCGAGCACACTAGTTTGGTTCGACTAGCAGTGTACGGCTAGGCGACAGCCGAACTGAAGCATGCTGACGCTTTAAGAGGTAGGGTGGGGCTTCTGGCCACAGATAGTGAAAAATAAGCTGCACAAGTGGGTCTCAGGGAGCAGTGCGTGTGTGCATGCATTGAAGATTCGGGTGACAGTAGGAAAGCCAGTTTGCCAATTCTGCAAAAACTCTGTATAATGCATCTGGCTTAAAGAAGAACATGAAGGAGTGAAAGAGATAAAAGAATGGCAGTTTCCCTGTGGATTAGAGAGTCAAAGGTATTGGAGTGTTTAGAATGTGAGAACCTGCATCCTCTGTCCGACCGAGCACTGTCCCTGCCAGAGACCCCCCCCCCCAACACACACACAGCAGCTCACTTCCTAAAGCTGTCATTAGCAGTGTGATTATCCCTCTACTATGGCCCAGTGGTCAGGTGACTGGTCTTACTGTGCCCTAATTATTATTTTAAAAATGTTTACCTTTCACGCCACTCTGGTGAAGGTGACAGCTCACACTTCAGATACTAACTGAGCACTAACACACAGACCGCAATCACATGGTGCTGGGGCTCACACACAGGCACACGCGAACACACACGGTTTAAGACCACGGGGTCTGAGTTACAGCTGAGACCACCCGCTCTGACAGAGAGAGCTTACTGGAGTTAGATACTAATGAGCCACATTACTGCAACGTTAAAAAGGCACAGTACATAGCAGGTTTGATTTGATTTTCGTTTAGAAAACGTCTACTGACACTACTGGAGGAATGAGGAGTGTGCCTGCCTGTAAAACCCAAGACGACAAATGGGTTCAATTAGTAGTGTCTAAAAAGCTTAGTTTTTGGGTCAGCTGTGTTTGTGGTCTCTCGTTGCCACAGGGGACAGAGAACTTGCGGACGGCATCTTTAAAGGCCAATACACCTTTTTAAAAAGAAAGCCACACTCTTACTCAGACATTTTGTGGGAGTTATATAAACCTCTATTCCAGCCTGCAGCCCAAACAGTGTCAAACACTGTCAGCCCTTTCTCCATCACCCATTCTCTATCGCCTTTCTTACCCTCTCCATCCATCACATCCCCATTTCATCTGTCCATCTCTTCATCACCCGTACCCTACAGCTGCATCTCTTGGTCACTCATTTCCTCTCTCCATCACCCAAACCCTTCAGCAACGTTTCCTTCTCCCTCCCATTCCAGCAACCATTTCCATTCTCCAATCATTTTTGCTCTCGTTCCTTAACCTTATTGTCCATGGGCCGCCCCTCTCCTTCCGCTCTCACGCGTTCCAGAGAAAGAGTGAGCTGGCCGTGAATAGAGCAGGAGGACAAGCACTTCTCTCCTTAATCTGCACTCCTCTCTTCTGAAAAGAGGGAATAATAGACAGCCCTCTCCCACACTCCCTCTTTCCAAGTCATTTATTCATTTGATTTATTCATTCATTCATTCATTCCTCCTTCACCCAGTCCAGATCAGACAAGAGCAGTTCCTGGCATTCCAGCACATGACCACTTACCCTCCTCTGTCTCATCTATTCCTGGCATTCCCATACATACATTTTCTACCCTTCCTCTCCATCCCTCCACATCTCTATCCCTCTTATCACATCTCTTCTCCTCACTCCCTCCCCTCTCAGCATTCATCACTCTGCATTTCCTCCCTGGGTACCATGGTAACAGGTGATGAGGGGAAAACAGACCAATCTGACAATGAGGCTTCTGATGGTCCTCATCCTGTTGGAGGTCAGAGGGCACAAATGTGCGCACACACACACACACACACGAGAGGCAATCAAAACCTGTTCCTACGGAAGGATAGATGGTCAGAGAGCGAGAAAGATGGCTATAAAGAAGTGGCCTGTTTCGTCCATTTGAGTGTGTATACACCACAGCACACAATGAGTACCATCCCTCCACAGTCACACCCAGAGACTCACTCAATCACAACTTCCACCCACACAGCTTCTGCCACAGCACACCGCCATCTGGGCTAAGCTGTTAGTCATGGAATTTTGGATGACGGTTATTGGTCAGCGAAATGACCGAGGTCACCCTTATAATAGTTTTGAATTTTAAAAAGACACATTTTCTCCTCTCGACTACGTGTGCTGCTGCTGCAGGGAGAGGGGGCGTTGCCTAGGCAACCAAAGACTCATTTGCTACAACACCTTGCTTGTTTCTGTTTCATCACGTTGTAAAGAGTCCATGTTACCTCGGAAACTAACTCAACCGCACAAATGCCCGGCCGTCCAGTCTTCAGTTAAATATATATATATTTTTTAAACAGTGACTTATTATGACTGATTTTATTTTCAAGACAGTATTCATCCATAATCGTCGGTAACATGATTACACAGTAATTGTGCCAGCCCTAATCTGGGCTACATCATACACCATTCTGTTATGTAAGACTCATATCAACTACTCCCCCTATGTTACAATGGTCTTATATAACAGTCAATACAACATAGAAGCGGCCACTAAGCACAGATCTATGATTAGCCTACCTTTTAAAGATCCTGACCTTGATCATTGAAGATTCGAACATAAAACTGCGACACCAAAATGAACCATTTACCCCCTCTTAGCATTTTCTATAACAGCGTCATTCTCCTCAGACTAGAGCTGCATTGAGGAGTTTTGCATTGTGTTCCAAAGTTTGGACACATCTACTCATTGAAAGGTTTTTGTTTTTTACTATTTTCTACAAAACGATCATGTAGTAACCCAAATAAAGTGTTAAACAAATCTAAATATATATATTATATTTGAGATTCTTTGAAGTAGCCACCCTTTGCCTTGATGACAGCTTTGCACATTTGGCATTCTTTCAACCAACTTCACCTGGAATGCTTTTCCAACAGTCTTGAAGGAGTTCCCACATATGCTGAGCACTTGTTGGCTGCTTTTCCTTAACTCTGCGGTCAAACTCATCCCAAACCATCTCAAATTAGGTTGCGGTCAGGTGATTGTGGAGGCCAGGTCATCTGATGCAGCACTTCATCACTCTCCTCCTTGATCAAATAGCCCTTACACAGCCTGGAGGTGTGTTGGGTCATTGTCCTGTTGAAAAACAAATGATAGTGGAACTAAGCCAGATGGGATGGCGAATCGCTGCAGAATGCTGTGGTAGCCATGCTGGTTAAGTGTGCCTTGGATTGTAAATAAAATCACTGACAGTTTCACCAGCAAAGCACCATCACAACTCCTACATGTATGGGATCAATATCATGCCAAATGTAAATCACCAATCCACAAATGTAAATCACTATCCACAAACAAACAGCTTTTGATTTGTATTTGTAAATCGAGGGCCTTAAGTAAAATGACTGCCATAAAGTTTTGTACATAGGAGAGATATGCTCAAACATGACAGGTATGGCAAACCTGCAACTCCATATTTGGAAGCGCTTAGGTCACCTGACTTTGGCAGGGATTTGACGACAAGAAAAAAGTTATCACGGTAGAAAGCGATTTGTACCCATAGAAAGCGATTTCTATATATTGCTGGCAGCCTCTCGTTCGGCCATGTTGATGCCTGCCTTTCAAGGCTGCATAAATTATATTATGTTAACCATATGTGTAACCATAGTATGTCGAACCCCTAGATTACTCTATATTTGCGACACTATTGCGGTGTACACCCGGTCAACAACCAAATAGTTGAATTAGATGGCCAGTGTGACAGCACCACTAAATGTGAAGGATATGTCATACATTGTAAGTGATTATAATCCATCCGCTGTCTCAAGTTGCACAGACGACAAGCATGAAGGAGACATAGGCATTCCTGATGCCTCTAACAGTTTCCCTAGGAGAGGCATGCAAAAGGTAGAGGGGAGGTGTAGGAGAAGACCAGCATCCCGGAGTCACCTCTTCACTGTTGACGTTGAGACTGGTGTTTTGCGGGTACTATTTAATGAAGCTGCCAGTTGAGGACTTGTGAGGTATCTGTTTCTCAAACTAGACACTAATGTACTTGTCCTCTTGCTCAGTTGGGCACCGGGGCCACCCACTCTTTCTATTCTGGTTAGAGCCAGTTTGCACTGTTCTGTGAAGGGAATAGTACACAGCGTTGTACGATATCTTCAGTTTCTTGGCAATTTCACGCATGGAATAGCCTTCATTTCTCAGAACAAGAACAGACTGATGAGTTTCAGAAGAAAGGTCTTTGTTTCTGGCCATTTTAAGCCTGTAATCAAACCCACAAATGCTGATGCTCCAGAAACTCAATTAGTCTAAAGAAGGCCAGTTTCATTGCTTCTTTAATCAGAACAACAGTTTAAAGCTGTGCTAACATAATTGCAAAAGGGTTTTCAAATGATCAATTAGCCTTTTAATTAGCCTTTTAAAATGATAAACTTGGATTAGCTAACACAACGTGCCATTGGAACACAGGAGTGATGGTTGCTGATAATGGGCCTCTGTGTAGATGTAGATATTCCATAGAAAATCTGCCGTTTCCAGCTACAATAGTCACTTACAACATTAACAATGTCTACACTGTATTTCTGATAAATTGTGTTATTTTAATGGACAAAGGTACTTTTCTTTCAAAAACAAGGACATTTCTAAGTGACCCCAAACTTTTGAATAGTAGTATGTGTGCGCGCACGTGTGTACACATACATATACACACACAGTGCATTCGGAAAGTATTCAGACTCCTTGACTTTTTCCACATCGTAATAACAAGGCTATAACATAACATTGCCCTCCCCCTCATCAATCTATACACAATACCTCATAATGACAAAGCGAAAGCAGGTTTAGAAATGTTTGCAAATGGTTTTTGCTTCGTCATTATGGGGTGTTGTGTGTAGATTGATGGGGGGGGGGGGGGGGGAACAATGTAATAATAAGGCTGTAACAAAACGTGGAAAATGTCAACAGGACTGAATACTTTCCGAATGCACTGTAGGTTATCCATACATACATGCATGCTTTTTAACAGGGGGCTGCTCAGCTCTACTCTGCACTTAGCAGCACTTGGCACTCTGCCGACAGGGGATAAGTCACCATATTGGATATAGCTACCAGCTAGCATTAAGTTACTACTAGCCTACACAGTATAGATGGATAGACTACTCCCCTCACTATGCTAGGCTACCTGGCGTTATCCCACCAAACTGTCTGTCTCCGGTGAAGGCTGTGGGTGGAAATGCTTTGCTATTCTGATTGTTTCTCTGCATTTCAACAACGCTCTATAGAACCAGCAAAATAATTACGGCTTTTAAGACTAAATACTAAAGGCTTCCCTTCTTTTCGCCGACAGACTTTGAATGGCGTAATCACCCAATTCATCGGCAGCCGTGCCAACCAACAGGGCCCAGTAACATTGTGTCTGTGTGTTTTGGAGGACGTGATGGCCCAGTGGTGGTCCCAGGTTTTAGTGTAGTGGATTAAATCAGCATAGTCGAGTCTGGGGCTGAGAGACAGCCAGGATCCCATGCTGGGAGAGAGACAAACGCAGAAAAGAACACCATGGGGCCCTGGTAGAGACAGACCTCCCACACACACTGCTCTCTCTTCCAGAGTCTGAGACATTTTCTCTTTCAATCCCACTCACCCACTCCCTTACATTAAAACACACACATACTCTCCTGCTCTTCCATCCTACCTCCTGCCCTCTCTTTCAGGTAGTGAATTCCTTAGCTCAGGTCTCACCTACCTCTCTTGTACAGGGTTATTATTAGAGGGGAAAGGGGGTGCCACTCCATTATTACTCATTAAATATACTTATTAAAACTGTCAGACCAGACCAGCTCCAGAGTGATGTCATCATGTGTGTGACGGGGGGGAGTTTTGTGGGTGCTTACATTGGGTGCTCTGTTGTGACTCAAGAGCTCATTTGCCCATTCACACACTCTTTCCCCCTTTCTCTATAGCCCTTTCCCTCCCATCTCCTTCCCCCCCAGGCTTAATTGACTGCAGTATCGGGTGAGGGAGAATCATTCTGCGCTGAGAATCAATCGTTCCATTGTGGGGCGGTGGGGCAGATTAGTGGCTAGTTAGCACTGGTGAATAATGTCAGCTGGCACCATTGGACCCGTTGTCAATCACACAGGAAACAGCACAGTACCAGGGCCTCATAGAAACATAAAAGTAGCCCTGTACCAGCCAGGGCTACAGCTCTACTTGATATAACATGCTTTCTGTTGCAGTAATTGGATGAGGTTCACTAAAGGCAGAGGGCTTACACTGGGTTTTGTAAGACAGATATAAGCCAGCCACACACAGAAACGCATGCGCACATAGGAAAATACAGTAGGTTGGTTTACAGCTGAAATGATGTTCTGTCCAGATGGCTGAGGCATGGTAATACTGAAGCATGGTGCGGGTAACAACAGGGCTCAGTCCCCTTAGGGAAAACCATGTGCTACTGACTGGGCTCTGTGTGTGAGTGAGTGAGTGAGTGAGTGAGTGAGTGAGTGAGTGAGTGAGTGAGTGAGTGAGTGAGTGAGAGAGAGAGAGCGAGCCCAGGCTATGTGTCGGCTAGGAGTCACTATGGATTATCCTGCCTGCTAATGACTGTTGTTGTTCATGTAAAACATGATGAAGCAGCTTCCTGCGGCAAGAGGCATTACTTAGACTAACACAGAAGCATAGATAAAGTACGGGGCATCATTTTCCACACATGCAATGAATCAGAGCGGGTATAGCCAGTGTCCGGTGAAGGATATTATTCAATTTCCTTTGCGGATTCTCCCAACCAGAGCCCCTCCACCGATGCTGCCAGAGTGACTGGGAGTGAGAAGTAGCACAGTCTCACATTGCTGCTCCTCCTGTTGCAACAACTGCATTTTGTAAAGCTGCCTTCCGGGGCTGAAGGGTAGGGCTCAGGTTACTTCTTTACTAGGTTAAATAAAGTTCAACAACAGATGTCTATTTAAAATCCTCACATAAATACATGTTGATAAAATTCAACAAAAATTGCTCAATGATTGAATAAGCAGAAAAGCACAGCATGTTTTTTTTTTTTTTTCCCGTGATGGTTCCGGCTGATTCTGATGTGGGCAAAATAATCTGAAGATGAGGAACAGCTGTTGTGGGAATTTCTGTACCAGATTGGGCTTTTACACTTCATTCATAATCCATTTCCATAACTGGTCCACTGCAGCAAAATATGAGTTACGGTCATCCTCATCATGCTACAACTAGATTTATTGAGAGGCCATATAAGAAGGCCAAAGATGAAGAGCTACAGGTAGATGGTTTTTGGGAGCTATACACGTGTACTAAGGCAATGGGTAACAAAACAGATGAGGGCATGATTAAAAGGCTGGAGATATAACCGTACGCTATCACGTTAACATACTGTAATGGCTCTCTAAACGGAATGACGAGCAGATGATGCAAACATGAGTCATCAAATCAGAAAATAGTGCCTGACATGCCCTCCAAGCCACAGCAGACAGACAAAACTATTACAAAACTAAAATATGTCAGCCTAGAAATATGCTGAGAAATAATGAGCAGTAAGGCCAGTAACCTGCTGACGTTAACAACCTATCCTTGCTCATTCATTCTGAAGACTGTCACAAAAGAGAAGGAGAGAACAGCCAGTAACCTGAGTCGGTTGGTTTCTATGTCAGCCCAAACGCTCGACTTACAACCTCATGTCACTCTCCATTCACAAAACAGGATCCCTTTGGAGCAACAGCAAAGCACACACACACACAGCTATAGTCAGTACCTCCATGGCGAGCGCGGCCGTCTGCTGGTCGTAGTGGTTGAGGAGGTTGGGCATGAAGGTGGTGTTGTAAGGCAGGTCCTGGCACATCCGTAGTCCTATTGGCTCACAGGTAAACATACTATGGCTCTCTGCTGTCTCCGCATGGATAGACAGACAGGGTGAGCAGAGGGACCAGAGGAAGAGGAGGAAGAACGACCTAGACATGACCCTGTCTCTGTGTGAGTCCCACCTCACTCTCATCCTCAATTCACAAAGCAGGGAAGGGGGAGAGAGGGATGAAGAGAGGAGATGAGGGATTAGAGAACAGCGGGGCTATTATTCTTCTCCACAATTATACCCTGGAGATCTGTGGAGCTCACAGGGGAGTCCTGCTGCTTCCATCCCCCAGAGAATGCACCCTGCCTGGCTACGGGATCCACACAGCCAGCCTCTCCCCTCCAGGCCCTCTCTGGCTGAGTCTGTACCCGCTGGAGGGCTGAGATCATCAGCCTAGATGTTCCACCGTCTCCTCCCCCCACCTCCAGCACAGCTATGGTCCTCTGTCCTTCTCTCCAAAGAAAATGAGAAACTGCCTATTGAAAGTCTTCAGTGTTTCTTCAAAGAACGGCCAACGGCCGAGTAACACGTCAAGCAAGACCTACAAGTTCAAATACAAAAGAGTGGTAAGACAAGTGGCAAGAAAGTCCTCTAAATGTGTAGAAGTGACAAGAGCCAGGGAGTTGAAAAACAGCAACCCCACCTCTCATTTACACAAGTCCCAATAGATCTTCAACATATCTGATTCAATAGACTTAATGCTGTAGTTATTACAGTCACTTATATTACATTATGTATTACATTTTCAATTGAAACATCTAAGCTACTTCTAGGTTATTGATAAGGGTGAAAACAGTTACACATATGCTTACATAAACTGAGTGTACAAAACATTAGGAACACCTGCTCTTTCCATGACATAGCTTTCACCTGGATTCACCTGGTCAGTCTATGATGCCTTATTGATGTCACATGTTAAATCCACTTCAAATCAGTGTAGATGGGTAAAAAAAATAATAATAATTAAGCCGTGCAACATGTGTAGGTGTGCCAATTCAGAGGGTGAATGGGCAAGAAAAGATTTGTCACCAAAGCCCCATATACTACCCACCACTGCAACCTGTATGCTCTCGTTGGCTGGTCCTCGCTACATATTCGTCGCAAAACCCACTGGCTGTAGGTCATCTATAAGTCCTTGCTAGGTAAAGCTCCGCCTTATCTCAGCTCACTGGTCACCATAGCAACACCCACCCGTAGCACACGCTCCAGCAGGTATATTTCACTGGTCATCCCCAAAGCCAACACCTGCTTTGGCCGCCTTTCCTTCCAGTTCTCTGCTGCCAATGACTGGAACGAATTGCAAAAATCACTTTAGTTGGAGACTTATATCTCCATCACTTTAAGTGTCAGCTGTCAGAGCAGCTTACCGATCGCTGCAGCTGTACACAGCCCATCTGTAAATAGCCCATCCAACTACCTACATACCTCATCCCCATATTTGTTCTGTTTTTCTGCTCTTTTGCACACCAGTATTTCTACCTGCAAAGATATCACTCCAGTGTAAATTGCTAAATTGTAAGTGCTTCACCACTATTGGCCTATTTATTGCCTTACCTCATTTGTACACACTGTATACAGATTTTTCTATTGTGTTATTGACTGTACGATTGTTTGTCCCATGTAACTTTGTTTTTGTCGCACTGCTTTGCTTCATCTTGGCCAGGTCGCAGTTGTAAATGAGAACTTGTTCTCGATTGGCCTACCTGGTTAAATAAAGGTGAAATAAATAAATTAAGTGCCTTTGACAGGGGTATGGTAGTGTAGGTGCAAGGCACACCAGCGTGTGTCAAGAACGGCAACTCAATAATAGGAAGGTGTTCTTAATGTTTTGTACACTCAGTGATTTATTAGGAAATACATTTATCAGGATTGGATTACTGGCACTTAATTACATTTTCAACATGATACTGTCCAATAGGTCTACGACACACACCTAGGTATACAGGCCTGTAGGTGTCAGTCGCCAGTGGTTTCTATACAGAGCAATTTATATTCATTTTTGCGGTACAACCTTGTTTGTGGGGCGTTTATTTGCTACTAAACAGCTGCGCACACGCCCTTCCAGTCGAGTCAATCTATTATGCCTAGCAAAGCATGCATCCTCGTCTTGAATTTACACTATTTTCAGTAGAATTGAACCCCTGCAAACGGACCATAGATGCCGACCATCCCCCTAGCCGCACGGTTGTGAGAGGTTGGCCGGGCAACTAACATGCTCTCGTAATGTTACGTATCGCGGGTTGATATTACTATGTCACTGGTGTCGCAAAGAAATGCAATTTAAAACGGTATATCTATATAACGCAACCTCAGTGAGTGTATAATCATGTAACGTTAGATACGCCGGTTAATACCAACAAAATACAACCATACAGTGGAACATTGTTTTTCTATCTAGTCAAAAACATCCCTGCTAGCCCCAAGACAATTCTGACAATCTCCTGACCCAAAGGCTCGTTCACCGACGTGTCTCGAGTCGAACACCTACCGTTCGCTAGCTGAGCTAACGCTACCAATTATTTTTTGATAGGAATTAAATAATTGTTTTCGTAATTCTTACATTGTATACGAGACCTAACTCGCAAACGTGATACGGTGACGTTGTAGCAGTTATTAAAACGTGTCGCTACTGTACCTCCAAAATTAAAATAATTGTCAGTCAGTGTTACAAACGCTTCGTAGAAACATGTATTTTTTTCAAGCCCGTTTGCACACAAATAGAAAAAGCTAAACTTCACCTTCAATTTGAATTATGCTTGATCCGCAGTGCTCTACGCCGCTGTTTCTTCCAGTTACAATACACACACAAGCACCTCGCTCTCTCTGTCGCTGCTGCTGTGCTTGTGAATCCATTCAATTACCTATTCTCGGACGCGCGCTTTGAGTGAGAGCGCGCAACGCAATAACAGCCAACTGATTGCATTATGCAAGATGATCATCAATCAGTTAAATTGATTATATATCATAGCGAAATATAATTAACATCATGTCCAATGTCACATATATATATATATATATATATATATATATATACATACTGTGCATTTATTCATGGTTGCATAATAGGCTGCAGAATAGAGATGAAAATTCCCATCCCCTACAGCCATCACCCCAATGCCAACACTCAGTGTAAGGTAAACAAACAGTAATGTGGAGAGCACACCTTAGGTAAAATATGTGAGTAGGCCTAAAGCCCACAATATGATTTGTATTTATCTATTGCAGTTGTAAGCCTACTCAACAATAGGCAGCCTATGATGGAAACTCGTGATGTGTAGGGCTGGGGATTGCCAGGGACCTCACGATATATTATTAAGATACTTTGGTACCGATATGATATGTATTGCGATTCTCATGATTCTATATGTATTGCGATTCAATACTGATTTTTCGATGTTCCAAACATATAGCTCACCGGATGTTTGGGAGAAGAAAGAGCCGTAATTTAAGTGTTGATCAGACATGGAACTAAAAGTGCTGAAAACAAATAGTCTTCCTTTGTAAAAAGATGGAGAAAAAGCTATGAATGAAAAATACTGGAGTTTTGATGTGGGTATAGCCAACTAGTGCTAAAATAAAAATTTGTGAAAAATAGTCAAAACAATACCATAAATCATCAAAAATAATATCCCGATATGTAACAGTAACAATCCCCCCCCCATCACTAGTGATGTGTGTGTGAGATTGTGCTGTGCATTTCTTCCCAGTCAAGGAATTCTGAGGATAGCAATGATTAGTCAAATAGTAAACATTTCATTTGAAGCAGATTTAATATATTTATTTATATAAAACACTTTGAACACATTGATCAGTGTGACATAAAATCAACAAAAACAAAGCTGATGCAACTTCTGGTACAAAAACCTCAGGAAACCAAAAACCATCATACAGTTGAAGTCGGAAGTTTACATACACTTAGGTTGGAGTCATTACAACTCGTTTTTCAACAACTCCTCAAATTTCTTGTTAAACTATAGTTTTGGCAAGTCGGTTAGGACGTCTACTTTGTGCATGACAATAGTAATTTTTCCAACAATTGTTTACAGACAGATTATTTCACTTATAACTCACTGTATCACAATTCCAGTGGGTCAGATTTTTACATACACCAAGTTGACTGTGCCTTTAAACAGCTTGGAAAATTCCAGAAAAATGTCATGGCTTTAGAAGCTTCTGATAGGCTAATTGACATAATTTGAGTCAATTGGAGGTGTACCTGTGGATGTATTTCAAGGCCTACCTTCAAACTCATTGCCTTTTCGCTTGACATCACTTGAAAATCAAAAGAAATCAGCCAAGACCTCAGAAAATAAATTGTAGACCTCCACAAGTCTGGTTCATCCTTGGGAACAATTTCCAAACGCCTGAAGGTACCACGTTCATCTGTACAAACAATAGTACGCAAGTATAAACACCATGGGACCACGCAGCCGTCATACCGCTCAGGAAGGAGACGCGTTCTGTCTCCTGGAGATGAACGTACTTTGGTGCGAAAAGTGCAAATCAATCCCAGAACAGCAAAAGACCTTGTGAAGATGTTGGAGGAAACAGGTACAAAAGCATCTATATCCACAGTAAAACGAGTCCTATATCGACATAACCTGAAAGGCCGCACAGCAAGGAAGAAGCCACTGCTCCAAAACCATCATTAAAAAGCCAGACTATGGTTTGCAACTGCACATGGGGACAAAGATTGTACTTTTTGGAGAAATGTCCTCTGGTCTGATGAAACAAATAGAACTGTTTGGCAATTATGACCATCGTTATGTTTGGAGGAAAAAGGGGGACGCTTGCAAGCCGTAGGAAACACCATCCCAACTGTGAAGCACGGGGGTGGCAGCATCATGTTGTGGGGGTGCTTTGCTGCACTTCACAAAATAGATGGCATCATGAGGTAGGAAAATTATGTGGATATATTGAAGCAACATCTCAAGACATCAGTCAGGAAGTTAAAGCTTGGTCGCAAATGAGTCTTCCAAATGGACAATGACCCAAGCATACTTCCAAAGTTGTTGCAAAATGGCTTAAGGACAACAAAGTCAAGGTATTGGAGTGGCCGTCACAAAGACCTGACCTCAATCATATAGAACATTTGTGGGCAGAACTGAAAAAGCCCGTGTGAGCAAGGAGGCCTACAAACCTGACTCAGTTACACCAGCTCTGTCAGGAGGAATGGGCTAAAATTCACCCAACTTATTGTGGGAAGCTTGTGGAAGGCTACCGCCAAACGTTTGACCCAAGTTAAACAATTTAAAGGCAGTGCTACCAAATACTAATTGAGTGTATGTCAACTTCTGACCCACAGGGAATGTGATGGAAGAAATAAAAGCTGAAATAAATAATTCTCACTACTATTATTCTGACATTTCACATTCTTAAAATAAAGTGGTGATCCTAACTGGCTTAAGACTGGGAACTGAGTTTAAATGCATTTGGCTAAGGTGTATGTAAACTTCCGACTTCAACTTACATCATTAAATGTAGATCAATTCAGTTTATTTCAAGAGGTGAAATGAAATTAAAACTTAATTGAAATTAACTTCATTTACTGAATAAATAGGATATTGACCCAACTCTTATACACAAAACATTAATGAACCACATTCTGATAGAGCACAATCCAGACAATCTACCAGGGTTCAAACTCTGAAATCCAGTTCATCTTGATGAGTAGCCTTACATTAACTTATCACTCCAAAGCCACATTGCAGTACTACTGTAGTATCAACAACATGCAGCCCTGGAGGGACAACCTTCAGCCGGGCACGCACAGGTAACCCGCTTTATAGTGTCAGTCACCTCCTTATGTCAATATTGATTTTCCCCTCGGTTTGGGGGGATTAGCCTTGCAAGCAAAGATTACACCCTGCTCGATTTAACCCAGCCCCAGATTAACCGCATCAGCGCTGAGCTGATCGCTTCTGCCTGGTGTTGGGGAATGTGAGCCCACCCCAGCTACGCCTGAAACAAACTCAGGGCGCGTCTCAGTACTCTAAAGTGGTTTCCTCTCCCCGTTTCCTTTCCTTCATATGCACCATCAGGGAAAAAAACTGGGGGATAGGAGAGGATGCAATTCAAGACGGTTGATATTGAATCACAGAGCCCTTCTCGGGCAGGCTATTGCTATATTCCTACATATATCAAGTTGGGCTGGGCGATTATATTGAATTAATTCAAATTAGTGTTTTTGCGCGATATTCCAAATGCCTGTATCGCAAAAAGTATCATGTTTATTTTTAGTTTTTATGAGCGTTTATGTCCGCTTGTTCTCTTGCTTTTTTGGTCTTGTTTTCTTCGCTCCATCTGCTGTGACTGTGTACCTTAACATTTACACACACACACACACACCAAGCCCCTCTCCCTGCCACTCACAACAACAAAGATGAGAGAACTTCATTCACTCTCTGACAAGTGGTTTCAACTTGCTAGTCACTATTTGCATTTGAGGTTTGGTCCAACAGAATCAGTCATATGGACACCGAAAGACATTGAGAAATTATTTTTTACTGTAATAGAGGATAAGTTAACCTCTAAAGATACCCTTTCATGTCTCAACTCCTCAAATTGCATGAGAGCAGACTACTAAAACAGGAGTATCAATTTTAGAAAATGAATGCTCAGTTTGTCATGCGCTGCATTGCAGTACCACGTGCCTCCAGCAGCATTTTAGCCAACGACTGTTATACTAGCTGTCTAGTCTGTTTTATAAATGTGCAATAATTTTCATTCTCATTTTGAGAAATAAGGTAAACCACTTGATTTCAATATCTGACAGGCTAGCATGCCATTCAAACAGCTGGGAGATGGACAGAAGGGTGTGTTCATAACAAGGTAGTACAAAATGTTCTACTTTGTTAGCAAATAGATCCAAGTTGGCTAAACTTGAAATATAAAGATTAGCTGGTTACTCAGTAGCACGTGGGCTTGTGCTTGAGAGATTGTTTATGAGACAAGTGTTAATTTTCTATAATGCCTGCTACAAGAAGTTAGTCATTATAAGTGAATGTGCATTATGCATGGTTCGGGTTAACTTTGTAACAAATAGGGCATTTTCATAGACAGACTACAAAGCCAGATCAGCGATTACTGCAAAAAGCAGGTTAAACTATATTAGTGGGTCTTGTGGTTGTGGAAGGCTTATATTTAGCCTAGGTATAACTTCACAAGCCCTGAATTCATTAGATTTTTGCTGACTGTTTGAAATGCAGTGTATTTGACCTTTAATTGTACAACAAAGCAAATCATGAATTACCCATAAGTCAGAAAAAAATGCAGATAGGATTTTTAGGCATAACACCCAGCCATTAAAATCAAGCCTGAATAACAGAGCATGAAGCATGATAAATGCCAAATGTGATTAAATACAATCATTTCCATGATCATAGCGGAATACTATAAACGAGGATATTGATCCCATGAATAATCTCTACACTAAAGGCGTTTGTCATTTTGCATTTGTGAAATGTTGTTGGCAGATCAAGGGGAGGATTGACATTCTCAGCAGACGTGAACAAATACCGAGACTAGAGGTCGACCGATTAATTGGAATGGCCGATTAATTAGGGACGATTTCAAGTTTTCATAACAATCAGAAATCTGTATTTTTGGACACTGATTTGGCAGATTATTATAATTATTATAATCATTTTTTTCACACCTTTATTTAACTAGGCAAGTCAGTTAAGAACACATTCTTATTTTCAATGACGGCCTAGGAACGGTGGGTTAACTGCCTTGTTCAGGGGCAGAACGACAGATTTGAACCTTGTCAGCTCGGGGATTCAATCTTGCAACCTTACGGTTAACTAGTCCAACTCTCTAACCACATGCTTTACATTGCACTCCACGAGGAGCCTGCCTGTTATGGGAATGCAGTAAGAAGCCAAGGTAAGTTGCTAGCTAGCATTAAACTTATCTTATAAAAAACAATCAATCAATCATAATCACTAGTTAACTACACATGGTTGATGATATTACTAGTTTATCTAGCCTGTCCTGCGTTGCATATAATCGCTTAGGTACACGTTGCTCCAACGTGTACCTAACCATAAACATCAATGCCTTAAAATCAATACACAAGTATATATTTTTAAACCTGCATATTTAGTTAATATTGCCTGCTAACATGAATTTCTTTTAACTAGGAAAAATGTGTCATTTCTCTTGCAACAGAGTCAGGGTATATGCAGCAGTTTGGGCCGCCTGGCTCGATGTGAAGACTATTTCTTCCTAACAAAGACAGCCAACTTCGCCAAACGGGGGATGATTTAACAAAAGCGCATTTGTGAAAAAAGCACAATCGTTGCACGAATGTACCTAACCATAAACATCAATGCCTTTCTTAAAATCAATACACAGAAGTATATATTTTTAAACCTGCATATTTAGCTAAAAGAAATCCAGGTTAGCAGGCAATATTAACCAGGTGAAATTTTGTCACTTCTCTTGCGTTCATTGCACGCAGAGTCAGGGTATATGCAACAGTTTGGGCCGCCTGGCTTGTTGCGAACTAATTTGCCAGAATTTTATGTACTTATGACATGACATTGAAGGTTGTGCAATGTAACAGGAATATTTAGACTTATGGATGCCACCTGTTAGATAAAATACGGAACGGTTCCGTATTTCACTGAAAGAATAAACGTGATAGTTTCCGGATTCGACCATATTAATGACCTAAGGCTCGTATTTCTGTGTGTTATTATATTATAATTAAGTCTATGATTTGATAGAGCAGTCTGACTGAGCGATGGTAGGCACCAGCAGGCTCGTAAGCATTCATTCAAACAGCACTTTCGTGCGTTTTGCCAGCAGCTCTTCGCAATGCTTCAAGCATTGCGCTGTTTAGGACTTCAAGCCTATCAACTCCCGAGATTAGACTGGTGTAACCCATGTGAAATGGCTAGCTAGTTAGCGGGGTGCGCGCTAATAGCGTTTCAAACGTCACTCGCTCTGAGACTTGGAGTAGTTGTTCCCCTTGCTCTGCATGGGTAACGCTGCTTTGAGGGTGGCTGTTGTCGATGTGTTCCTGGTTCGAGCCCAGGTGGGAGCGAGGAGAGGGACGGAAGCTATACTGTTACACTGGCAATACCAAAGTGCCTATAAGAACATCCAATAGTCAAAGGTATATGAAATACAAATCGTATAGAGAGAAATAGTCCTATAATAACTACAACCTAAAACTTCTTACCTGGGAATATTGAAGACTCATGTTAAAAGGAACCACCAGCTTTCATATGTTCTCATGTTCTGAGCAAGGAACTTAAACGTTAGCTTTCTTACATGGCACATATTGCACTTTTACTTTCTTCTCCAACACTTTGTTTTTGCATTATTTAAACCAAATTGAACATGTTTCCTTATTTATTTGAGGCTAAATTGATTTTATTGATGTATTATATTAAGTTAAAATAAGTGTTCATTCAGTATTGTTGTAATTGTCATTATTACAAATAAAAATAAAAAATAAATAAAAAAAATATCGGTCGATTAATCGGCATCGGCTTTTTTGGGCCTCCAATAATCAGTATCAGTATCGACGGTGAAAAATCATAAATCGGTTGACCTCTAACAGAGACATGGTCATCTTACAGTCTAGCCACTCACTGAGAGGGAGAGGAGAGTCTTTGGTATGAGTGGAGGTATAGGCATCAGGGAGGTTCTCTGAAGAGGACGAGGTTCAGTCATCACTTTCGTCATTAAACAAAGTTGGGAAGAGAGCATGAGAGAGGAGGTATTAGTTACTTTCGTAGATCTGAAAAAAATGTATTAGATGTGTAGCGTTTCAGTTTACAGTACAGAAATGACCAGGTATTTACTTAAAATGACATGGTTATACAGTAATTGCGCAGTCATAACCCATGAACTCATGTTTTTTAGGATTTACTAAACAAGTAGCACTAGGCACCATGGCACCACCTAGAGGAATGGAAAAGGAGAAATATGTAAATCATGTTAAGAAGCCTAATTACGAACCCATGTATGGATGTGAAAATATTAGCATTTATATTAATTCATGTATTATGTTTGTAAAATGTGAAAAAAACTTGAATAAAGATTATTTTAAAACAAAAACATAAAATAGAAAAGGAGAAAGGGCTACGGGGTAGAGGCTCAGGGAAGGGTCAAACACCGGTGGACTGATTCCTCACCTCCCTGACTGTGGCAGTCCTCTATCCAATCAGGCTTTGGCCTTGGGGTGAGTACTCTGGATCTGCTGCTGCCCTATTGGTCAGAGCCTCTTCCTCCAGCTGGCACAGAGAAAAGAGACAGGTGAGATGGGGATTCATGGGTAGTGTGTGTGTGTATTCGGAAAGTATTCAGACCCCTTACCCTTTTCCACATTTTGATACGTTACAGCCTTGTTCTAAAATGGATTAAATCTTTTTGGGCCCTCAACCTACACAAAATACCCCATAATGACAAAGCAAAAATGTATTACAAATAAAAAATAGAAATACGTTATTTACATAAGTATTCAGAGACTCGAAATTGAGTTCAGGTGCATCCTCTTTCCATTAATTATCCTTGAGATGTTTCTCCAAAAAAGTTGTAGTTCACCTGTGTTAAATTCAATTGATTGGACATGACTTGGAAAGGCACACCAGTCTATATAAGGTCCCACAGTTGACAGTGCATGTCAGAGTAAAAACCAAGCCATGAGGTCGAAGGAATTGTCCATAGAGCTCTGAGACAGGATTGTGTTGAGGCACAGATCTGGGGAAGGGTACAAAAACATTTCTGCAGCATTGAAGGTCCCCAAGAACACAGTTGCCTCCATCATTCTTAAATGGAAGAAGTTTGGAACCACCAAGACTCCTTTGACTGCCCGGCCAAATTGAGCAATCGGGGGAGGAGGGCCTTGGTCAGGAAGGTGACCAAGAACCCGATGGTCACTCTGACAGAGCTCCAGTTCCTCTGTGGAGATGGGAAAACCTTCCAGAAGGACAACCATTTCTGCAGCACTCCACCAATCAGGCCTTTATGGTAGAGTGGCCAGATGGAAGCCACTCCTCAGTAACAGGCACATGACAGCCCGATTGGATTTTTCCAAAAGGCACCTAAAGGATGCTCAGACCATGAGAAACAAGATTATCTGGTCTGATGAAACCAAGATTGAACTCTTTGGCCTGAATGCCAAGCGTAGGGTCTGGTAGAAACCTGACACCATTCCTACGGTGAAACATGGTGGTGGCAGCATCATGCTATGGGGATATTTTTCAGCGGCAGGGACTGGGAGACTAGTCAGGATCGAGGGAAAGATGAACGGAGCAAAGTACAGAGAGATCCTTGATGAAAACTTGCTCCAGGATCTCGGAAGGTGAACCTTCGCCCCAGTCTAACAGGACAACGACCCTAAGCACACAGCCAAGACAACGCAGGAGTGGCTTCAGGACAAGTCTCTGAGACGATCTGCAGAGAAGAATGGGAGAAAACTCCCCAAATACAGGTGTGCCAAGCTTGTAGCGTCATACCTAAGAAGAATCAAGGCTGTAATCGCTGCCAAAGGTGCTTCAAGAAAGTACTGAGTAAATGGTCTGAATACTTATGGAAATGTGATATTTCATTTATTTTAACAGAAACTGTTTTTTTCTTTGTCATTATGGAGTATTGTGTGTAGATTGATGAGGGAAAAAAACAACAATTTAATCAATTTTAGAACAACGCTGTAACGTAAGAAAATGTGGAAAAAGTCAAGGGGTCTGAGTACTTTCCCAATGCACTGTATGTGTGTGTTCTACCTGTTCTTTGAGGTATGCGTGTGAGCAGGGTCCTAAACCACTCAGTACCAGTCCCACTACGAAGCACCAGATGGACAGTCCTGTTTCCAGTCCTGCCAGCAGAACACATGGAAACCACAGAGACAGGGTTGTGTCCTGAAGAGAGAGATAAGTAGAGGTAGAGAGAGATACTTAATACATAAGTATATTGGTGTGGTGTCAAAGGGGCAGAGAGAGAGTGGTAGAGAGAGTGGTAGAGAGAGAGTGGTAGAGACGTACATATATCCGTGTGGTGTCGAAGGGGCAGTCTGCGTTGACTGGCGAGCGGGCGTTGATTGGCTGGTCAGTGAAGTTGCAGCCCATCATGAGGCCCCGCCCCTCATTGGTAATTGTGAGGCTAATAGCCAATAGGAGCCCGACGCCGCAGGCCGCAGAGAGTAGGGCATTCAGGAAGGAACTAATCAGGAGACCTATGTGCTGGAGTTGGGGGAGAGAAGGAGGAGAGAGAGCAAGAAGAGGGGGCATAGGCGGAGAAGAAAGGAGGGAAAGAGGGGTGTAGTCCAGTTTAGTTTATTAGCATCCCCATTATCTACTGCACATGCAGCAGCTACTCTTCCTGAGGTCCACATAAAAAGTACAAATACATGACAAAGTACAGAACAGTTATAGACAAGGACATGAAATCATATTTGTATTACATAAAACAAATATATATAATAGAGTTATATTGCAAAGACACCAAGACACAACAAAAATACTATTTACACACTATTCATATATACATATTTATACATACAGTTAAACTTGATCTTTAGAAGAGGAGAGGCCCTGCAATACCATATATATTTTTTTTGTTTTTTTTAAGCTAAACTTGCTTTTTGCCTGAGTAACCCCTTGGAGCAGAGCATTCCACAGTAACATGTCTCTATACATAACTGAGCGACGCATTACATCTGTTTTTTGGTTTGGGTACAGTGAAGAAACCCCTGGGGGTGTATCTGGTGGGGTATGTCTGTCTGTTTGAAGTGTATGTGGTTAGGCATTTTCAACACACAAATATTTCTTAAAAAGACTAGAACTAGTAGTCAAGGGAGATCAGTGGGGTGATGGTTACAGACTTAATGGCTTACAAATGATATGTTATTGTTATGGATGGTGATGGTCTTACCAGTTTCCAAACTGGCAGATTTCTTGACACCAATATGGCAATGATTCCTGTTGCAATGCTCTGAAAATTGAAAAACAAACGTACGTTTAAAAAAAAAACTATAACATCACATGTTATTAGTTATTACTACAGTAACCCATAATATAGTTCTCTGACTGACCAGCAGTCCAGAAGTGACAGAGATGATGTTGGCTGCGGTGAACTCGGTGGTGATCTGGTCGTTGGGTTTGGAGATGTGACGCAAGATGCTGCCGTGGACGATGGCTCCCAGGATGAAGTTGATGTGGCCCACTAGGATCAGAGTAAACCCCTTCTTCATCAGCCACCCCGGACCCTTCTCCTTATCTGACACACAGACACGTTGGTGATTGTACACAACACACACGGTTTAATAGCGTACACAGTAAACACTATGGAGAATGACAGAGTTAACATACAAAAGTCAGCAAGCCTCTCCAACTTCGACTTATTTGTTGAGAAACGACTTATTTGTTGAGAAACGCTCACAATACTGAAGACAGTATAGCCTACTGAATGTGTCACTCTAGACTGTGCATCTGAAACGTTAGAGCAAGTGTTCCAAGCATTAGTAGTAGATTATCAGTTTACTTTCGAAATACGCAAACGAACACCTGTGCAGGGCAGGCTAGACAGAATGGTATCCCAAGATGTACTCTTAAGGAGCCTACCGTAACGTTATTCCTCATGGTCGAAGGACTATGTATGTTATTTTCAGAGGTAGACTGGTTCTGGCAGCCAAAACAGCCAAATACTCCATCTAAACACAAATCGATTCTCAATTGCGATATGGTTCTAGAAACATAAAGCCCTTTACATTCATATCACATCAAAATAATTTCACAAATGCAACATAAACACTGTACACTATTTTAACTGGCTTTATCACAGTTGCAGCCGACATAATTTTTCAGTGACAACCCGTTTCTGGCGGCCTTCTATTACCCACAGGTTTTTGGAGCATGCTAGATAGCTAATTAGTACATGTGGTCCCTCTGTCTTACGTCCGTCTTCCGCAAGCACACGCTGTAACGTGGAGATACGGCCGTGTGGGAAAACTAACCCTATAAAGGTGTGTATCAATTATTTCTCGCTGATATGAAAGACAAGGTCCTCATGCTTCCAACAGCGTAATGGGTGTTAATGCTCAGACAGAGCTCGGGGCTCTTAACAAAAATCCCGCCGTACAGAAGACGCCTTTGTCTTATGACTCTACAGTGCCTTCTGAAAATATTCACACCCATTTCCTTTTCCACATTTTGTTGTGTTACAGCCTGAATTTAAAATTGAGATTTTGTGTCACTGGCCTACACACAATACCCCATAATGTCAAAGTCGAATTATGTAAAAAAAAAAATACATTTAAAAAATCTAGCTGAACAGCTGAAATGTCTTTAGTCAATAAGTATTCAACCACTTTGTTATGGCAAGCCTAAATAAGTACAGGAGTAAAAATGTGCTTAACAAGTCAAATAATGCGTTGCAGGGACTCACTCTGTGTGCAATAATAGAGTTTAACATGATTTTTGAATGACTACCTCTTCTCTGTACCCCACACATACAGATAATTGTAAGGTCCTTCAGTCGAGCAGTGAATTTCAAACACAGATTCAACCACAAAGACCAGGCAGGTTTTCCAATGCCTCACAAAGAAGGGAACCTATTGGTAGATGTGTAAAAAAACAAAACAGACATTAAATATCCCTTTGAGCATGGTGAAGATATTACACTTTGGATGGTGTATCAATACACCAAGTTACTACAAAGACACAGGCATCCTTCCTAACTCAGTTGCCGGAGAGGAAGGAAACTGCTCAGGGATTTCATATTGAGGCCAATGGTGACTTTCAAACAGTTACAGAGTTTAATGGCTGTGATAGGAGAAAACTGAGGATGGATCAACAACATTATAGTTACTCCACAATACTAACCTAAATGACAGAGTGAATAGAAGGAAGCTTGTACAGAATATAAATATTCCAAAACATGCATCCTGTTGCAACAAGGCACTAAATTAATACTGGACAAAAGCGGCAAAGCAATTCCCTTTTTTTTCTTGAATACAAGATGTTATTATGTTTGGGGCAAATTCAATACAAAACATTTCTGAGTACCACTCTCCATATTTTCAAGCATAGTGGTGGCTGCATCATGTTAGGGGGCTCCCGTGTGGCGCATCGGTCTAAGGCACTGCATCTCAGTGCTTGAGGTGTCACTACAGACACCCTGGTTCGATTCCAGGCTGTATATCACAACCGGCCGTGATTGGGAGTCCCATAGGGTGGCGCACAATTGGCCCAGCGTCCGGGTTTGGTCGGTGTAGATTGTTGTAAATAAGAATTTGTTCTAAACTGACTTGCCTAGTTAAATAAAGGTTAAAAGAAATGATAAAATAAAAAATAAAAAGGGGTATGCTTGTAATTGTTATAGACTAGGAAGTTTTTCAGGATAAAAAAGAAACTGAATGCAGCTCTGCACAGGCAAAATCAGAGGAAAACTTTGTTCAGTCTGCTTTCCACCAGACACAGGGAGAGGAATTCACCTTTCAGCAGGACAATAACCTACAACACTAGGCTGAATCTATAAATCTATGCCTGAAAATGGTTGTCTAGCAATGATCAACAACCAATTTGACAGGGCTTGAAGAATTTAGAAAATAATAATGGCCAGTACGGGGGAAAAATGTATGAAATGTATGCATTCACTACTGTAAGTCGCTCTGGATAAGAGCGTCTGCTAAATGACTAAAATGTAAATGTAAAAATTCCAAATGTTGCACAATCCAGGTGTGAAATGCTCTTAGAGACTTACTCAGAAAGACTCACAGCTGTAATCGCTGCCAAAGGTGATTCTAACATGTATTGACTCAAGGGGGATGAATACTTATCTGATCAAGATATAGTGTTGTATTTTTCATATATATATATTTTTACAGATGTTAGAATTTTACTACCACTTTACATTGCTGAGTATTTTGTGTAGATCGTTGATCATTAAAAAAAAAATAACATTTTAATCCCATTTTGTCACACAACAAAATGTGGAAAAAGTCAAAGGGTGTGAATACTTTCTGAAGGCACTGTATGGGCAATGTAATGCAGCTGAGTGTCATGACAAAGGGCTATCTAATCGGGTGACAGAATGGTTGCCTTGCCAAAGTGAAAACAAGAACTTACCTGTGCACATCAAAGGTAGCTTTCCGGTACAAGGTAGCTTTCCGGTACAAATAAAGTTATTTAAAGTTCACTTACCGAAACCACACATACTGTTGCAGTATATTTGTCAAGATATAGGCTATTTCTTGGAGGATAACAGACAGGCCTACGTCTTTATTTTGTATTTTCATGAAAAAGCTCCTCCGGGGTTGGAGACGTCAGGGGCTTTACCTGTCAAGCGGAAGCTGGGCGTTCATGGGAGGACAAAGGTTAGTTTTTGTATGCAAATTAGATTAGGGTGGGTGAGTGGGTTACGTTTTATCGCAATCTCAGTGTGTGTGTGAAGTGGTTGGGGGTAAAAGAGTCAGCTAGATGTCTGTATGTGTGTATCAAATAAAATAGTATTGGTCAGTTACACATATTTTGCAGATGTTATCGGAAATGCTTGTGTTCCTAGCTCCAACAGTGCAGTAATACCTAACAATACACACAAATCCCCAAAAATATTAAGAAATATAATAAGAAATATATTCAAACGAGTAATGTCAGTGTCCGGAATATAAATATCTGTAGCCTATATAACTGTGTGTATAGACATTATGGACAGTATAGAAAAGGTGTGTATCTAAGATGAGCCTTGACTAGAATACAGTACATACATATGAAGTGGGTAAAACACTATGTAAACATTATTAAAATGACCAGTATTCAATGACTATGTATATAGGGCAGTTCCCTAAACATCAGACTGTTACCATGGCTACTCCATGATATCAGTCTGAAAGAAGTCACTGTAAAAAAGATACAATAGTCTACAAGACAGAATGTTGAATAAAATGATATTTGAGGTAGCGGTTGTACATGCTGTTGGTCTTTTTGGTGGTAGGTGGAAATAGGTTATCCACAGGAAAGTGTTGTTCACCCTACTTTTTGAGAGCCGGTAGGTTCTGTCACTTGTATTTTCAATCTCTTGACTTATTGTATGATGCACAATATGTAAACAATAGCCGAACATAACCAAAGTAGTTGACCAAAGCTCGTTTCCTCGCAATCAGCTGGACATTTTTGCCATTTGGGCTGTGGTTCAATTAGGCTTGGCCATACTGTGCAAGTGTTAAGTTCAAATTGTGTCAGTATTGAAAATAAAAACCAGAAGTACAAAACAAAAAGGTTCTTAACACTACTCTGTGAAAAACAGCTTCTAGCTCTTGGTCCCAGCTTTGATGCACCTGTACGGTCTCTGCTGGGCCAAGCCAAATTTCTTCAGCTTCCTGAGATTGAAGAGGCACCGTTGCGCCTTCTTCGCTAGTGTCTGTGGGGATGGACCATTTCATGTTTTGTGCACGCTGAGGAACTTGTAGCTTTTCCACTGTGGCCCTGTCGATGAGGGTGTGCGCCCTCCGCTACAGTATCTCCTGAAATCCACGATCAGCTCCTGCGTTTTGTCAACGTTGAGGATATTTTCGTGTCTACAAGGAGGTGTCTCATTCTTGTAGGGAGATCAGGCCTACCACAGTTATCTGCAACTTGGATTGAGTTGGATACGTGCATGGCACGCAGTCATGGGTGAACAGGGAATACAGGAGGGTGCTGAGCACACACCCTTGTGGGACCCGTGTTGAGGACCTTCACCACCTGCGGTCTGCCCATCAGGAAGTCCAGGACCCAGTTGCACAGGGTGGGGTTCAGACCCAGGGCCCCGAGCTTAGTTATGTGTATTGGTAGAGGGATACATTTTTGTTACTGTACTACAATTTGCCTTTTACATTTCAAAAATACATTCTTAAATTGTAATTGACTATGAAACTATTACTATTCCATTGAATATGCTGTGTGTGTACATGGGAGTTAGGCATGGGGGCTGCATTTTTTGTGAGGATTATAGACTTTCACACCAGGTCAACAGCTGTCATAAGGTGAGAGTAAACCACAGACTAGGTGGATATACACTTAGCTAGTGTTAGCAGCGTCTGTTAAAACATCCCAGTTGAAAGTAGATTCAGGAACTAATGACAGACATTTAGGGAGAGGTGATGCCTACATATTTAATCATACAGAATACCAAACAATTTAATAAAGAAACATGAACGAATCATACATTGCAAAGGCTCAGACACTTGTCAGAAGGCACACATACGCACACTACAAGCCCAATCACTAAACTCACCGACCCACTTATTTCTCAATCACTAAATACGCTGCCCAAGTGCTCCTCATAAAGTAAAAGATACAGTATAAAGAAAAATGCAGATTGTGAATACAGTAACTGTAAAACAAATGTTATGATTGTGAGGTTGGATCTAGTTGAGGACTTTGCTGTTGCAGTTTTTCCAGACAGATTGTCACAGTGGACAGAAACATTTCTGCGTACCAGACATGTGATCCGCTGTAGTTTGACTGGTTAGCTTGTTGCCATTCCTCCAGCGAATAATCCAGCTTTGGGGAAAGAGGCTGTTGAGTACACTTAAGCCAGGTGCATCATTCTGTAACTTGGGTTGCGTTTAGGAGGGTGCAACGTACTGAACACTGCAGATAGAAAAGCAATGAATACAGCTAACAGGATTCATAGGTGTGACGGTTCTGCACAGTGCATTCAGAAAGTACTCAGACCCCTTGACTTTTTCCACATTGTTATGTTACAGCCTTTAAAAATGGATTAAATACAAAAGTTTCCTAAGCAATCCACACACAATGACAAAGGGAAAACATGTTTGATTATTTTGCAAATTCATTAAAAACAAAACAGAAATACCTTAACATAAGTATTCAGAACCTTTGCCATGAGACTCGAAATTGAACTCAGGTGCATCCTGTTTTCATTGATCATCCTTGAGATGTTTCTACGCCTGATTGGAGTCCACCTGTGATACATTCAATTGATTCGACATGATTTGGAAAGACACTTGTCTAATGTCCCACAGTTGACAGTGCATATCAGAGCAATGAGGTTGAAGGAATTGTCCGTAGAGCTCCAGGACAGGATTGTGTCGAGGCACAGATTTTGGGAAGGGTACCAACAAAAATGTTGCTGCATTGAAGGTCCAAGAAAACAGGGGCCTGCATCATTCTTAAATGGAAGAAGTTTAGAATCACCAAGACTCTTCCTAGAGCTGGCTGCCCAGACAAACTGAGCAATCAGGGCATTGGTCAGGGAGGTGACCAAGAACCAATGGTCACTGACAGAGCTCCTCTGTGGAGATGGAAGAACCTTCCAGAAGGACAACCATCTCTGCAGCACTCCACCAATCAGGCCTTTGTGGTACCTAAAAAGGACTCAGATCATGAGAAACAAGATTCTCTGGTCTGATGAAAACAAGATTGAACTCTTGCCTGAATGCAAAGTGTCACGTCTGGAAGAAACCTGGCACCATCCCTACGGTGAAGCATGGTGGTGGCAGCAGCATGCTGTGGAACTCCGACTGGGGCAACGGTTCACCTTCCAACAGAACAACAACCCTAAGCACACAGCCAAGACAACGCAGGAATGGCTTCAGGACAAGTCTCTGAATGTCCTTGATTGGCCCAGACAGAGCCCGGCCTTGAACCCGATCAAACATCTCTGGAGAGACCTGAAAATAGCTGTGCAGCAACACTCCCTATCCAACCTGACAGAGCTCGAGAGGATCTGCAGAGAACGGGAGAAACTCCACAAAGGTGTGCCAAGCTTGTAGTGTCATACCCAAGAAGACTTGAGGCTGTAATCACTGCCAAATGTGCTTCAAAGTACTGAGTAAAGGATCTGAATACTTATGTAAATGTTTTTGTTTTGTATAAATTTGCAAAAATGTCTAAACCTTTTTGCTTCATCATTGTGTGTAGATTGACAAGAAACCCCCCCGTCCCGTCCCGTCCCCCGTCTAATAGAATTTTAGAATAAGGCAACAAAATGTGGAAAAAGTCAAGGGGTCTGAATACTTTCCAATGTCAAAATTCCACAACGTTGTGCCCTACTGAACCTGACCCTGGTTACCTAACCGTTTCGACACTCAACAGCACTAGCGTTGCCAAGACATAAACAGCTTAGTTAAAGCAGTACGAGTTAGACAGCCAGGCCACTAGATTAACTGTTTGTCCACTCAAATCTACATTTCGTATTTGGACTTCAACATCAACTCCTCTTGGGGTTGTACAGTAAAGTAAATCATTACCTGTTCACAAAAAAAAAACTCAATGGCCAGAATATTCAAAGGAAACCATTAAATTATCCATTAAGTACAGTATAAGAAGTTTTTTTAAATATTTTTAACAGACTATATAAAGTTGTGTAAGCCAATCAGAGGCATGAATACAGTGTTCACCGATCAGCCACCTTAACTACAGCTCCAGCCATTGGACATCTGTAAATCTGCTTTGATTGACAGGCAGTAAATCCCATCCCTCCCACACTATTGGCTCAGACTCCATGGGGGTGTGGCTCCATCAGTTAAGACCACAGTAAACATTTCAGTTTGTTAAAAAGTGAAGATATGACACATTTGTAACATTAATACTCTAAACTTCCCCTACCCCACTCAAATGTATACAAGGCTCACTTATAGCATTCAGAAAGAGAGGGAAGTTCACCGCAGACATTCATGCATAGCCGTCGAGTGACCACACAGAAGCAGAGAACTTTAAGGCGGAGAGCAAGTGTGCTTGTATACAGCCACAAAAAAGGCTAATGGCAAAGACATTAAATGCATTTCTAAAACACAAACAAGTAATACTGACATATGATAACTGTGTTGGCTTCCTTCCAAAAACAAGTTGCTACTATAAAGAGACAAGTAAACAGAGGGGGACTGACTCGGGCAGCCCCGTAAGGCTATATGGTCCCATAGATTTAAGCCTTATTAACACTGCAGACCTTAGAGCTGCAATGTTACTTTTTGGGCGACCCGGCCAAATTCACATTCATTCTCATAGATCCATGCTTTTGCCACTTCTAGATTAGACGACTGCAATGCTCTACTTTCCGGCTACCCGGATAAAGCACTAAATAAACTTCAGTTAGTGCTAAACACGACTGATAGAATCTTGACCAAAAAATGTGATCATATTACTCCAGTGCTAGCCTCTACACTGGCTTCCTGTTAAGGCAAGGGATGATTAAGGTTTTACTGCTAACCTACAAAGCATTACATGGGCTTGCTCCTACCCATCTTTCCGATTTGGTCCTGCCGTACATAGCTACACGTACGCTACGGTCACAAGACGCAGGCCTCCTTACTGTCCCTAGAATTTCTAAGCAAACAGCTAGAGGCAGGGCTTTCTCCTATAGAGCTAACTTTTTATGGAATGGTCTGCCTACCCATGTGAAAGACGCAGACTGTCTCGACCTTTAAGTCTTAATTGAAGACTCATCTCTTCAGTAGGTCCTATGATTGAGTGTAGTCTGGCCCAGGAGCGTGAAAGTGAACGGAAAGGCACTGGAGCAACGAACCGCCCTTGCCGTCTCTGCCTGGCCGGTTCCCCTCTCTCCACTGGGATTCTCTGCCTCTAACCCTATTACAGGGGCTGAGTCACTGGCTTGCTGGTGCTCTACCATTCCGTCCCTAGGAGGGGTGCGTCACTTGAGTGGGTTGAGTCACTGACGTGATCTTCCTGTCCGGGTTGGCGCCCCTCCTTTGGGTTTGTGCCGAGGAAGAGATCTTTGTGGGCTATACTTGGCCTTGTCTCAGGATAGTAAGTTGGTGGTTGTGGGGGCTGTGCTTTGGCAAAGTGGGTGGGGTTATATCCTGCCTGTTTGGCCCTGTCTGGGGGTATCGTCGGACGGGGCCAGCGTCTTCCGGCCCCTCCTGTCTCAGCCTCCAGTATTTATGCTGCAATAGTTTGTCGGGGGGCTAGGGTCTTATATCTGGAGTATTTCTCCTGTCTTATCCTAAGTTCAGTGTGAATTTAAGTATGCTCCCGCTAATTCTCTCGGAGTACCTGAGCCCTAGGACCATGCCTCAGGACTACCTGGCCTGATGACTCCTTGCTGTCCCAAGTCCACCTGGTTATGCTGCTGCTCCAGTTTCAACTGTTCTACCTGCGGCTATGGAACCATTGCCTGTTCACCGGACGTCCTACCTTGTCCTAGACCTTGCGTTTTAAACTCTCTAGAGACAGCAGGAGCGGTAGAAATACTCTGAATGATCGGCTATAAAAAGCCAACTGACATTTACTCCTGAGGTGCTGACCTGTTGCACCCTCGACAACCACTGTGATTATTATTATTACTTAACCCTGCTGGTCATCTATGAACATTTGAACATCTTGGCCATGTTCTGTTATAATCTCCACCCGGTACAGCCAGAAGAGGACTGGCCACCCCTCATAGCCTGGTTCCTCTAGGTTTCTTCCTAGGTTCTGGCCTTTCTAGGGAGTTTTTCCTAGCCACCGTGCTTCTACACTTGCATTGCTTGCTGTTCGGGGTTTAAGGCTGATGAGCACTTTGTGACATCAGCTGATGTAAGAAGGGCTTTATAAATACATTTGATTGAAAGCAAGTCTAAGAAGCGGTAGGGTAGATCTGTTCCGTTTTTGCATCTTACAAAACTGAAAGTATACCAGCTTCAAACACAATCTTGTTGGTTATGTAAAAGATCATTCCAAGCGGTTTAGATGGGACAATTATTCCCTACACTATACTTGCTCGTTTGGTCACAAACTGAAATTAGGCAAACTTTTTGAATTTTAGCAACCAGGAAATGGTGGGGCAATTGCTGCATAGTGCATCTTTAATGCTAAAATCTGTTTTGGTTTTTAACTGGTTTTGACTGTCCAAACAAAAAGTTAAGTGACCAAATCAGATGCGTGGGTGTTCAGACAGCAGTCATTTGCTGACATGGGTACACTAGTTGTCATTAACGACGGGGGTGTGGTGTAAGCTGATTGGTGGTGGTGCTCCCTATCACTTATGTAGTTAGCTAAGGTGACAATGCCTGGCATAGACATTTCCCAGTTGCTTTAAATGTTCAAAATCAGAGTTAAGAAACACTTTTAAAGCCTCAAAAGGATGAGATGACTGAACTTTCAAAATGAGTGCTTTTTTGGCTAGCCACAGCAATCAACTAGCAGTTTAGCTCTCTAGCACACTCAATCGTTTGTAAACAATTAACAAAAGCTAGTTAGCTACCACATGTTCTTGTCAAACTCAACAGAGAAGCTATCAAGCAACATAAGCCAAATAACAGTAAAAACCACTTAAGGGAAGAAAAAATAATAATTCAGATTTGACTGTTCAGACAGGTCGCACGGCCAGAAATTAGATTTGTATCTGATTTCAAACAACCTACGGCGGTGCCTGTAGAGGCGTATATAGAGGTACTGGAGTTGGGGTCCGTGGTGATCATGTTATGAGGACACAGTGACAGGGTTGAGGGAATCGTTCCTGCTGAAGAACTTGGTGAAGGCCTCTTCTAGTACAGTGGCCATCCTGCTTTGGTCCACCTGTAAGGACAATCAATCACATTACGTATAGAGGGAGCTCACACAGAAGAGTCAAGAGCTGGGGGGTTGGGAGATATTATGTACGCCGTTCTCCAAAGCTATTGGTACATAGTGGGAGAATCTAAAAAAAAAAACAGACAGCACTATCTGTAGTAGAGTAGAGAGCAGGAGCTGCAATCTGACATTTGCGCACACCGCCTGTGATTGTGTGTTTATAGGGGTCAAGCAGAGCTAGAGTGGGAAGCTCATCATGGACACTAATCCACTCACTGCCTCTCCTCTGCCATCCTCAACACTTACACCGCTCTACCACAGAACACCTACACAAACTTTGTCTCTCTCAAACACACACTTACCTCGCTGATAAAGCCCAGTTGGACCAGTTCAACAGCCAGTACCTTTACATTCTCATCTGGAACAGAAACCGTAGGGTCAGTGTTAGCATACATACAGGTTTGTTCCTACGCAATCTTAAGTGCAATATTAAATGTGGTAGAAACAACAGACTTACAATGGACTTTTGTCTGATTTAACCTCCCCATCTCCATGATAGGAGCAGCTTAAGTATTGATGGGAGGTATGACGTGGGAAGACAGGTAGTTAAGGATTATGCATGGGTGAGAGTATGCGTTTGTGTACGTGCAGGCAAATCTCTGAGCGTCTGCATTTGTATGCCCTGCAGGGCGTGTCAGTGCCCCAGCCATCCCCAGAGACAGAGCAGCTGCCAGCAACATCCACACACGCCTGACATTCTCAACACGCGGGCATGCAACACTAGACACGCCTGTCGTGTGTGTGGGAGGGGCAGGGTCATACGAACACACCCTCCTGGCTATGGGAAGACTAGTGTTCCACGTAGATGCCCAACTTAGACCTGTATTCCTTTTGGGGTACAATATAATACTGTGTTTGAACTGTCTAAGGACCCCATTATATGGCCTTTCGTGTATTGTCCCCCTCCACCCAATTCCACCTTATCTGCACTCTAGATCCACTGGTATCTCACATACAAGGCGCACACACACACAGTCTGATCATGCCAGCGATGAGTGCAATGGGAGCAGCCCCAACGACGTGGATGAGGCTGGGGTTACCATACACTAGGGCAGGGCCAGTGTCTGGAGTTAAAGACAAAACACACCCAGTCAGGCTTCGTGGCCAAAGTCCTGCCATTCCCAGACAACATTCACAACAAGCTAGGTCAGACAAGAGCTGGTAGGGTTACAACTCGAATCCCTTCCCTTGTCAAATCTGACATTGTTTAAAGGAATGCTGTGTGGCTATGTTATCTTACCCAAACACCTGTCTATAACAGTTTGAGACTGGCTGCATAGGTTGATCGAGACTTGTGGTCTGTCTGGCCTGTGCACCTGTGTTCCATTCATCATTAGGAGAGGACAGTCCAGTAAGACTTGATCCTATTGGCCCCCTTGGGAGCAGTATAGTGGCTGTGGATTGTGTTATTTTTATAGAAGTCCTTATGGTCCAAGCGCTGTCTAATAGAAACACACTGGGTCAGCAAATAGCATAGATCCCAGTATGCATTCTGTATCCCTTTAACTGAACATACACTTTGATCTCCAGCCACTGCCTGCCCAGCTCAATGACATGTCTTTTTGTTTCTGTTGTGCTTACTGGGTAACAAGTCACAGCTTAAGTGTCTGTTCAGTTTGTCCTCCAGCTTCAACAGTAGTGTCAGCTGTGGAGGGAGGAGGAGATGGTTACATATTCAGAGACTGGCCTCTAGAACATGCTTGTCGACGTCATCTATCTTTAAGTCACTGAACTGAAAACGATGAGATTAAAGCTACTTACATGATGTTTTGCACCCTCCTCTACTGGCTCAATATTACACTGCATCTGAACAACCTGCAGAAGGTCAGAAATGTAGGTGTTCAGAAAGGTGTCCAACAAATAAAATATTGCTATAGTGAAGTAATTGATGGGATATACACACTCTTCCCTTTCTCTCCTCTCCCTCACCTTCCGTGTCTCCAGTTCCGAAGGTTCTGGGGTAGGGGATTTTACAGAGGGGGTGACAATGGGGGATTTGACAGGGGACTGCTGGGGCTGCTGGCGAGAGGGCAGACCGAACGCTGTCAGAGGGTAGATACCGTTCCTGTTAGGGAGGGAAGAGGGGTTACATTCATTTCATGATGGCATAGGTAAATTATACACATGTTATTAAGGCTAAAGTGTAGACCCACGATGGTCAAAACCGATGGTCAAAAAAAACTTACTCAAATCTTGAGAGTTTGCAGGTATTCTCATACATTTTTCCACACAGATTTTAGCATTTTACTTCAACAAAAAGTATAAACAGGGGAAGGGCTGGAGAAACACCTTATATTTCAGATGTTGGCAAATCACAATAATAGTCAAATGCTAGATACTGCCACCCCAGATATTGTATAGTGTATTACAAGATGCTTCTCTAATAAAGTAGTAACTAGAAAGAAGTATATGAGCCATCTGGTTCAGCTACACCCTCTAGTGGTGGAAATATGTCATAGGCTTGACAGCTTCCTGGTCCTGTTCAGTAGCTGATGGGGAGTTCCTTACCTCACATCCTCCAGGAACTTATCCAGCTCCAGGGCAGGAAACTGAGACAGCCTGATGAGAAAAACAGGATCAGCACAGGACTCTGAAGAAAATACCCTGAGTTCTAAAGCGTACTCAGCTGAAGATAGAGGCACCAACAGTTTAACTTACTTGAGCTGCACGCCCTCCTTTATCTCAGCGATGATGAGGTTGGGGTCCATGTTCTTCGTGATCTCCTCTAAGGCATTCTCAGGGATCATATCTGAGAGAGGAATGGAGAAGATACTCAAGCTGGTGGCTGACAATGCAACGTATGTTTGTGTGAGAGAATGAGTGAGCGCATCTGTTTGCGCGTGAAGACTCAATCTGGTGGCGAAGTGTGTGTGCGAGAGAGACTCACGTTGGTGGCTGACGATGCAGTGTGCAGCTAGCAGCTTCAACAGGGGCACCTCAAACAGAGCCTGGTGGAACAGCAGCTCTCTGGCTGTAGGCCTCTTAAACGGGTCAGCCTCCAGACACTTCTGAATAAACTCCTGCAGGGAACACACAAATAATATTACACCCCCCCATAATAGTACACAAACAAATAATATTACACACACTCTTACCCTCTGCAGGGGGTCTTCCAGTGACTGTATGGCATTGTTGATGGCCTCCTGAGAGACGTAGGAAGATTCTCCATTCCCCTGGATCTCCAATACTGCCATCTATACAACAGACACACAATGATATCACCACCATCCACCCAACACAAGCCTCAGTGTAGCAGAGATCAGATAAACCCGATACGGAGATGACGTCACAAGTTCTGACACACGGAGATGACGTCACACGTTCTGACACACGGAGATGACGTAAATTTTAAATGCATTTCGACTTTAGAGTGCCAGCTCACCTCCAGGGCACACATCCCAAAGGAATAGATATCCACTGCAGTGGTGACATCTGCAACAGCTACAGGGGTCAGGGAGAAGATGGAGAGAAGAAACATGAGGCAATGGTTTTAGTGAAAGACATTTCCTGAGAAGATCCTATATTTGACCTATCCATGTCATTCTGAGCCTTTACCTCCATATTCAGGAGCGAAGAAGTGCAGGTTTTTCTGTTCCTCTCTGCAGGTCTTCACATGGTTGTTGATGGTGTCTGGAGCCACTGGGGGACAACAGACACTGGATTAGACAGTCAGTCTATTTGGCTGTGTTTAGACAGGCAGCCCAATTCTGATCTTTTGACCAATCACATCTGATCTTTCCACATCAGATTTTTTTTCCAGAGCTGATTGGTCAAAAGACCAATGAGTGAAAAAAAAGATCAGAATTGGGCTGCCTGTAAAACGCAGCCTTATAATCTTATAACCTGGAGCTAAACCCATACAGGGCTGGTGTGGTGCTGTCCACCCAGGTGTTTAGGACTGGAGCACTACCTGATCCTATCTTGATGAGTCCGTTGTGCTGGATGAAGATTGTGTCACAGGTCAGGTTCCCGTGGATGATGGCCGGCTCACAGGAGTGGAGGTAACTAACAGAGGCTCATCAGAGACCATAGGAGTTAGTTAACCCCACAGTTGTTTTTGTCCGTCATAGTAAACCAGGTTTGTGTTCCGTAAGGCACCTCAACAAAATGCTTGTTCTTATTAGTTCAGTTGAGGTAGTACATCCATGTTTCACACAATTACAAAACATTGTCTCCTGTTTCATGCCTACTGCACATGACCCTGATGACCCGTTTTGATTAAATATGGGGCCCTGTTATTAGTGTTGCAGCTATCAGAGTTGGTCTGTAATGAGAAAGAAACTGACCTGAGTGCTGAGAGGATCTGGGTGCACCATCTCTTCCAGGCCTAAACAAACAAATGATACATTCTGTTACATGTAGACTAATGAATGTCTTATCTGCAAAGCTAAACATCCTTTGATGTGCTACTGTGTTATCGGTGACTTGGTGGGCAGGGCAAATTGTATTATGATATTTGCACCTTTTCATTCATGGTCTTGTGGTTCTTCTTAGTCTTCTTCAGAAACTGTTTCAGACTTCCTGAGGACATGTACTCTGTGATGAAAATCACCTGAGTTGAAGACCGCAACTTATCAGTTAGGAAGAAGAATCATTGAAATGATGTGTTACATTGTTCCATCATTTCACTGACGCCTCACATTTAGGCCTGACTATAGCAACCAGACCACGTGATCCAAACAAGGAGAGTCTTCCCTCTCATAGACGAGTCAGAACTCACCCTGGCACGGTTGATGTCATTGATGTCAGCCCAGTACTTGTGAAACTTGACAATGTTGAGATGCTCCA
The DNA here is from genome assembly GCF_901001165.1 of Salmo trutta. NCBI lineage: Eukaryota > Metazoa > Chordata > Actinopteri > Salmoniformes > Salmonidae > Salmo > Salmo trutta. The sequence goes on from NC_042981.1 coordinate 36,063,539, forward strand.
GCTGAATCAAGTTGTCAAACACAGACTTCACCTTCTCCTGTTCACAGAGGAATAGGGACAACATGGGGACAGCATTTAACTAAACAGTCTCCATAGAGATGGGATCAACTGTTTTGTCAGTATTCAAGACAAATTAAGATATGTGCTCTAGTACAACGATAACTCCACTAGACAAGGACAGATCGACAAGGGGGCGATGTTGGTGTAGCAGCCAGACATACTTTACCTCCTGCAGCTTGAAGTTTTTCCTCTCAGAGAACATGACCTCGTTCCAGACCACCTCCACCCCCTCCTCTGTGTCCATGGCCAGGTAGGCAGCGTCTATCCCTGGGACGTTCCGCTGGTTCACCTGGGGGGGGAGAAAACAGAGGCAGAAACATGGTTCACACTGTTGCAATAAGTTCATGGACAGTCCAATGTGTCTCCGTCTCACCTCCTCTCTGCGTTTCTGCCAGCGGCCGCAAGGGCTCTCCTCCAGAATCTCAGACTCGTCTTCGCTCTCATCCTCATCCTCGGTGGGGGTAGGGGGCCCCGACACAGTTGTGGACACGGACGCAGGTCCCTGGCCACTGGGTGCCACTGGCTCTGCCTTGGCCTCCAGAGCCTGGTCGGGTTTACCGTCTTCCTCTGACATCACGATAATACCGGTCTTTGTGGCAGATTGTGCCTCTCTGGGGTTCAAAGGCCTTTCTCCCTCCCACTTCTGGAACTGTGGCAGCCGCACCCCCTTCCACTCACACACCCTGAGGACTATGAGGCACTGTTGGCAAAAGAGACACCATTATTTTTTCTCTCTGAGTTTGGAGCACACTGCCAACTCATAGTTATCAATACTTTATCTGTACTATGAAATTAGACAGTTTTTCTTATGAACTAATCAATTTAGCCTTGTCGGGACTGGCTGCGTCACTTCATGTCTATGGTTGCCAGTGAGGGTTGCAAAGACAAAGTCTCTGCCATAAATTGACTAGCATAACTGTAGAAAAGTAGCTTAGGCCTACTTACTATGCAGTTATGCGGTGGACTGACATTGTACAGTAGCCGGCATTGTTAGTTATGTTTCACTTGTAACGTTAGGTAACTAACTTTAGAAGCTAACTAGCTTTCTAACGTTATTTAGCTAACCAAATGTACACCTCTATCCCAAACGTAGGGCATTAAAGTTAGAGAACTACCTATAACTTACTAGCTAATTGACCAACTTTCACTTCGACAACGTTAAACAAAGTCATGGGGTCACAGCTAGCTAACAGCATTTTCCAGGTAACGTACTGTAAGTTACACATTTAGAAAATATGTCTAGCACGAACCCTCGATAAGAACCAGTTAGCTAGCTGAAAACTGTAGTTAGCTAGCCGAAAACTGTAGTTAGCTAGCTAACGTTATCAACGTCAGCTAGCCTAGTAAGATACGTTCTTAAACAGTTGATTAAGTTATCTAGCTATAGTAACGTTAGCTAGCGTAATTCTTAACTAATAAACAAGTCAGCAATACCCCCCCTTTTGTTACCCAGTTATGCGCTATATTGCTAACAAACACGGTAAAGTTAAGCTACTTACTTGGAAGAAAGTAACATTTGTCGCTTGTAAATCCCCTTGCAGTGCGTAAATTAGCTACTAGTAGTCGCTAGCTAGAAATGACAAGGACGCCATTCAAAATTTCAGAAGTACTTCAATAGAATGAGGGGATTCGATTATCTGGCCCCGGTTAGAACCAGGTGAAAAGAGATTGCTTAATTTTGCAGCCGGGCTGCCTCCCGTATATGGGGTTACAAGTGTAAACGTAGCAACTTTATATCAAAACGCACACTGATTTCTCTTACCCGCATGATGACTTGTCTCCATTTTCTACGGATACATTTGGAAATGTAGACCTTATAGTTTAAAATAAATAAAATAAAACACATCAATACTTGACATCTCAATATTTCACATGCCCATTTGACGAATGTCAACATTCTTCATTCCTCAATTGACATGTGAATGATTTAGACATTTTGTTTTCAAGTATATGCATAAATAAGTATTATAATAGTAAAATAAAATATATTCATTCTATTCAAATAAGCGACCCAAGTGGTTCAATATGGCAAGACTGGCTACGGCCTCCGGGCTGAGGAGGGCTCCAGATATGGGATGACGTAGTGACCGTAGTGGGAGAGGCAGCGGTTCCTTCGACCAGACCACCTCATCGACAGTCGTCACGACACAGAAAGCAGCTCGAAGACCCTAAAATACTCGATATTACAAACTCACATGGATGCATATGAACGTGTATATCGGCTAACTTTGGTAAATTAGACTCGCCTGACCATTGCCTAAAGGCTACACACAACCATAGCCTATGAATTCGGGAACTATCGCTGCGTGGAAGTGGAACATTTTTATGGAGGCTTGGAGACGTAGGGGAGCGAGGAGCAGAAGGGGGTAAACTGAAGATCGACACACCAAACTGGAAACATTGGACATATTCTGCTGGCTACGAGTGACCCACACGCACGGGACGGGGTGGAAACATGGCCGCGAATGTCAATTTAACATCTGGGATGGGAGAAATTATTCAACTGAACGTCGGTGGGACAAGGTATTACAGCGTTTAAATAGCCTCACAGTCTATAGAACTGTCAATGTGCGCTCATGGAGGACGGTATTGACATACTCGACATGTTGCAATGGTCGTTTCTTTTTAGGTTGGCAATGGCATGCTGTCGCAGACGAGAACATGGAATTGGAGCTGCGATAAAATGCACGAAAAGCACGCAACATACGCGCTCGTATTGTCAAGGCGTGTTTACATTGTATCAACATGCAATCTTGGTGTTCCGCAGCGAATGGCCATGATCTGTCATAGGATATAGGCTCATATAGTTAACTACGGCTATGTCTGGAGAATGTGTAGTAGATTGCCTGTATTATTGACTGCGTTCCAGTAGCCAGAGACTCGAGAGTAGGCGTAACATACTAAATTTAAATCCGGCACACTCCAGTTAGTATGATATGTTACGTGTCCTATGGTATGTATTCATTTGTGGATGTCCATCATCCATTTCGTATGTTATGAATTACAATTTGTATGATATGTTACAAATTGCAATTGCATTGTGTCCATGATGAGAAATCGAACACAACCTTGAGACCAGACTGCAGTAGCATTACCCAATCATGATACATGTATCTCACAGTAAATACTTTCCATAATGTATTAAGTGTGTATGTAACCTGACTCCACCTTGGACATAGGCCATATCATCCCTTTTATGTATTTCTATGTGTCCCTCTTCGGAGGAATACATGAAAACCCATGAGAATTCATGAACATTTTGTATGTATTATTGTACAGTACAATCCATTGCGTCGTGATACAGTACGTCTTATATCCTTGGTCTGATCTACCCTCTCAGGTTCAGCACCTCTAGACAGACTCTGATGTGGATCCCAGACTCTTTCTTCTCAAGGTGGGGTCTACCTCCCTCTGCACATATCTGCTAAGATGTGATCTGGCGTCAGCTCAGGAAAGGTTACCTAGTTCACTTCGAGGTGGATCTCCCAAGGATTCAATCTTGATAATGTATTAAAAACAGCGTTAGGACTAGTCTGGCCCACATTTGACATAAAGCCAGAACGAAAGCTGAGATCAGCTTGTTATGGGCTAACTAGAACATGAGGTTATGCGTGTGTGTGTGTTTCAGTTTGCTGAGTGGCAGAATATCAACTCTACGTGATGAAACTGGAGCTGTGAGTACATTCTTCTATGCGAAAGGCAAACATATTTTTCGTCCATGTTTTTTTGGGGGTCTGGTGAGAGCGTTGGCCACACGTTCCACAAATACTCTTTCATGTACTCTCGTACAGTGATATTAAACTGTAACAATGATATTTAGGTATTAAGTTTCGAAATGTGCCTCTTGTCCTCCAGATATTTATTGACAGGGACCCGACAGCCTTTGCGCCCATTTTGAATTTTCTTCGAACCAAAGAGTTAGACTTACGGTAAGAACACCTGACACTCTCTACACACGGGAACAGTATCCTTTAAATATTAGCAGAAGCATATTGGTCCAGGTTATAAAGTCTTAGAGCTGATGTTCTCTTCTCTTCATAGGGGGGTAAACATTAACATTCTCCGCCATGAAGCTGAGTTTTATGGGATAACGCCGTTAGGTATGGCCTCCGTGCACTAACCTGAGTAGTTACTGTGCTTCTACATGGTATTACATTGTTATTTAACCATCACTTAATAGTTTGACCTTGTCCACTTCCCAAGTAGTTTTCAGCGCTCTACCTACTGCGTAAGCATGCTGTAAAATGCTGATTTAGTGGCTTATATATCAAGTTTCTACAGTGTTTCGGACTTTTTCCTCTTGTGTTGTGGTGGCTGTCTTCAGTGAGGAGGTTGCTGCTGTGTGAGGAAATAGAACGTTCGTCCTGTGGCAGTGTTCTGTTCCATGGATACCTTCCCCCTCCAGGTATCGTATTCCCACAACTCCTCTTACCTGGAATTCTGTCCTCTGGCACAGGTGAATTACAGGACGTCATTGTATTCTCCCTCCATCTCTCTTATCCCTCTATCTCTCTGTCTGCTTGCAAGGGAAAGGTGAGCGCTCTAGTGACGCTCTTTCCAGCGTCCGTTTTGGTCTTTGATCTTTTGGTCTTTTTGACGTTCATAAAATGTGTTCGTGATGTAGAATTCTAGTTATTCTTTTCTTAGTTTTGTTGGTTGATTGCTTGACTCATGTGTTTCTCCCACAGCTCTCCCAGCCCATAAGTTCAGCTCCACCCCTGCAGCCTCGGGCCCTGCCCCTGAGGATCGGCCTGGTCCCACCGGAGCAGAGGGGGGGTTCCCCCATACCTGTCCCCCCCACCCCTCACTCCCCGGGCCCCCTGGAGCCGAGGGACCACACAGACTGGGTGAGCAGGAGGGCAGGGTTACAAAAACAAAAACAAGGGTGTGGGCGAGGATGTTTGTGTAATGAGGCGTGGAGCAGGGCTGGGGCTGTGGTCCTCTACTCCCCAGTCTCCTCAGAACACCGTGTGCCTGTTTAACCACCAATCAGAGTAATCCTCAGTCCTACCGCTGGTCAGGAGATGGCGTTTGTGTGGCTGCGTTACAGCTGGAGCTAACATGACCTGACGTCGGGTAAAAAGCACCAAAGTTAAAAGTTCACACTTTACTTAGTTCTGGGCTGTGTGTGTTAGAATCAGAGCTGGTTTGATCTGGAGTTCAGTGTACTACGCACATGCTTAGAACACAGCCAAATTATCCTATTAGTAATATTGACGATCAAATGACATTTTGTTGACACCCTGACCCAAATACATTGTGCATGGTTGTGTACAGACATTTTGTAATAACGTTGCATTTGTAAGCACTTTAGCGTGATCGTGGTAATGTATAGGGCTTGCTCAGTATACAGTAAAAAGTAGCTAACGATATGGGTAGGCGGAAATAATACAACTATCAACCATTGTGTACAGCACTGTGTGTGTTTCCCGGTTGTAAGGTCAAATGTTATGTTTCCAGGTTATTAGGTAAAGTGCTTTGTTATGTGTCCAGGTGCTGTGGTGGACCCTAGGAAGGTGCTTATTGTAGCTGGACATCATAACTGGATCGTAGTGGCTTATGCACACTTTGTCATCTGCTACAGGTAACACTGGCATTTGTATTCGGATTCATCGACTCCGAGTTGATATCATTTATAGATTGTACTCCTCATAAATCTTGAGTGTGTGTGTGTACTGACGTGTGTGTATTAACGTGTATGTATTCTTCAGGATAAAAGAGTCGTCGGGGTGGCAGCAGGTGTTTTCTAGCCCCTATCTGGACTGGTCCATCGAGAGAATCGCCCTTAACGCCAAGGTTACACTGCCATGATTGCGCATCAGTAAATCACAATGTATTGTCCGAAAGGTGCTTTATCAATAAAGTTTATTGTTATACAGGTGGTGGGTGGTCCCCATGGTGATAAGGACAAGATGGTGGCAGCTGCCTCCAATAGCAACATCATCCTCTGGAGCATCCAAGACGGAGGGAGTGGCAACGAGATAGGTAGGTAGGTGTGTGTGTGTTTTGTGAAAGCGAGAGGCGTTTTGCGTCTTATTGTTTCTCTCTCCTCTCGCTCTCTCTAGGTGTGTTTAGTCTGGGTGTTTCCGTAGATCATCTGTTCTTCATCGGGAACCAGCTGGTGGCCACCAGTCACACTGGGAAGGTGGGAGTCTGGAACGCTGTCACACAGCACTGGCAGGTGGGATTACATAGGGTGTGTGTGTCCGGATGGATAGAGAGATAGAGAGGGAGGGGGAGGGAGGGAGAGAGAGATGGGAACAGGGCTTAGAGAAGAAGAATGTTTTAAGGTTCATACATGTGTGCCGTGAACATCATTTTCTGCCTTTTTTGATGTCAGTGGTGTAAAGTACTACTTAAGTAGTTTTTTGGGGTATCTGTACTTTACTATTTATATTTTTGCCAACTTTTACTTTTTGCTCCATACATTTTCCCTGACACCCAAAAGTACTCGTTACATTCTGACAGGAAAATGATCCCATTCACACTACAGCCTCTGATCTGGAACACTCATTAAACACAAATGCTTCGTTTTGTAAATTATGTCTGAGTGTTGGAGTGTGCCCCTGGCTATCTGTCAATCAAAATAAAATTACTTTTGATACTTAAGTATATTTAAAACCAAATACTTTTAGACTTTTACTCAAGTACTATTTTACTGGGTGACTTTCACATTTGTCATTTTCTATTAAGGTATCTTTACTCAAGTATGACAATTGAGTACTTTTCCTACCACTGTTTGATGCACAGTAGTAGCCATGAACATCAGAGAAAATAATCATAGTGTTGAGAGAGAGAGAGAGAGAGATATTTCATTTGAACCCTTTCTTTTCTCTCCTCTCCATCAGGTGCAGGATGTAGTTCCCATCACCAGCTGTGACACGGCCGGCTCCTTTCTGCTACTGGGCTGCAACAACGGCTCCATCTACTACATAGGTACACACACACGCTTAATTCAGGAAGTGGAATTCGATTATTTTTTGTTTTGTTTACTTCCTTCATTGACTGAAATGGAATTGACCCTAAGCCTTCTTGGTTCTCTCTCTTAGACATGCAGAAGTTTCCTCTGAGGATGAAGGATAATGATCTGTTGGTGACAGAGCTGTACCACGACCCGTCTAACGACGCCATCACTGCCCTCAGTGTCTACCTCACACCCAAGACCAGTGAGTCCACACACACACTCTCAAACACATACCTACGTGTACATGCATGCGCACACACAAATCATGTATTTCCATCTTCATTGGGTTTCAGCCTTTGAGCAATTATCTTTTGTGAAATCCTATCTCTCTATTTTTCTCTCGAGGTGTGAGTGGTAACTGGATAGAGATAGCATATGGAACCAGTTCTGGAGCAGTCCGGGTCATAGTTCAACACCCTGAGACAGTAGGCTCTGGACCTCAGCTCTTCCAAACCTTTACTGTCCACCGCTCCCCTGTCACTAAGATCATGCTCTCGGAGAAACACCTGGTCTCAGGTAAGAAGGGGAGGGAGCAGGAGGGGAGGGTTTTGGGACAGGTTTGAGCATTGTGTAATCAGGATAAGAAAATAACAGGTATGCTAATGATCTCTATGTCTAAATATCTGTATTTTAATGGCTGTGCTTCATATACAGTACCAGTCAAAAGTTTGGACACACCAACTCATTCAAGGGTTTTTCTTTATTTGTACTATTTTCTACATTGTAGAATAATAGTGAAGACATGAAAACTATGAAATAACACATATGGAATCATGTAGTAACCAAAAAAGTGTTAAACAAAACAAAATATATTTTATATGTGAGATTCTTCAAAGTAGCTACCCTTTGCCTTGATGCCAGCTGTGCACACGCTTGGCATTCTCTCAACCAGCTTCACGAGGAATGCTTTTTCAACAGTCTTGAAGGAGTTCCCACATATGCTGAGCACTTGTTGGCTGCTTTTCCTTCACTCTGCGGTCCAACTCTTCCCAAACCATCTCAATTGGGTTGAGGTCGGGTGATTGTGGAGGCCAGGTCATCTGATGCAGCACTCCATCACTCTCATTCTTGGTCAAATAGTCCTTACAGAGCCTGGAGGTGTGTTGGGTCATTGTTCTGTTGAAAAACAAATGATAGTCCCACTAAGCGCAAACCAGATGGCAGGGCGTATTGCTGCAGAAGGGTAGCCAAGCTGGTTAAGTGTGCCTTGAATTCTAAATTAACCTCCATGCTTCACGGTGGGAACCACACATGCAGAGATCATCCGTTCACCTACTCTGTGTCTCACAAAGACACGGCGGTTGGAACCAAAAATCTCAAATTTGGAATCATTAGACCAAACGAGAGATTTCCACCGGTCTAATGTTCATTGCTCGTGTTTCTTGGCCCAAGCAAGTCTCTTCTTATTATTGGTGTCCTTTTTAGTAGTGTTTTCTTTGCAGCAATTTGACCATGAAGGCCTGATTCACGCTGTCTCCTCTGAACAGTTGATGTTGAGATATCTGTTACTTGATCTCTGTGAAGCATTTATTTGGGATGCAAATTCTGAGGCTGGTAACTCTAATGAACTCCTCTGCAGCAGAGGTAACTCTGGGTCTTCCTTTACTGTGGCGGTCCTCGATGAGAGCCAGTTTCATCATAGCGCTTGATGGTTTTTGCGACTGCACTTGACTGACCTTCATGTATTAAAGAAATGATGGACTGTCATTTCTCTTTGCTTATTTGAGCTGTACTTACCATAATATGGACTTGGTCTTTTACCAAATAGGGCTATCTTCTGTATACCCCCCTACCTTGTCACAACACAACTGATTGGCTCAAACGCATTAAGAAGGAAAGAAATTACACAAATTAACACCTGTTAATTGAAATGCATTCCAGGTGACTACCTCATGAAGCTGGTTGAGAGAATGCCAAGCCTGTGCAAAGCTGTCATCAAGGCAAAGGGTGGCTACTTTGAAGAATCTCAAATATAAAATATATTTTGATTTGTTTAACACTTTTTTTGGTTACTACATGATCCCATATGTGTTATTTCATAGGTTTGACATATTCACTATTATTGTACAATGTAGAAAATAATATAAATAAATAAAAACTCTGGAATGAGTACTGTAGGTGTCCAAACTTTTGACTGGTACTGTACATTGTGTGTCTGTCTGTCTGTCTGTCCGTGTGCGTGTCCTTTAGTGTGTGCGGACAACAACCACGTGCGGACGTGGACGGTGACGCGGTTCCGAGGCATGATCTCCACGCAGCCTGGCTCCACTCCCCTTGCCTCCTTTAAGATCCTCTCATTGGAGGAGACGGAGAGCCACGGCAGCTACTCATCTGGCAACGACATCGGTGAGAGAGGGAGGGATGGGTAGAGGGTTGGGGAGAGCGAGGAAACGAGAAAGGGACATACAGTTGAAGTCGGAAGTTTACATACACTTAGGTGGGAGTCATTAAAACCCGTTTTTCAACCACTCCACAAATGTCTTGTTAACAAACTATAGTTCTGGCAAGTCGGTTAGGACATCTACTTTGTGCATGACACAAGTAATTTTCCCAACAATTGTTTACAGACAGATTATTTCACTTATAATTCACTGTATCACAATTCCAGTGGGTCAGAAGTTTACATACACCAAGTTGACTGTGCCTTTAAACAGCTTGGAAAATTCCAGAAAAGGATGTCATGGCTTTAGAAGCTTCTGATAGGCTAATTGCCATAATTTGAGTCAATTGGAGACGTACCTGTGGATGTATTTCAAGGCCTACCTTTAAACTCAGTGCCTTTTCGCTTGACATCACTTGAAAATCAAAAGAAATCAGCCAAGACCTCAGAAAATAAATTGTAGACCTCCACAAGTCTGGTTCATCCTTGGGAGCAATTTCCAAACGCCTGAAGGTACCACGTTCATCTGTACAAACAATACTATGCAAGTATAAACACCATGGGACCACGCAGCCGTCATACCGCTCAGGAAGGAGACGTGTTCTGTCTCCTGGAGATGAACGTCCTTGGGTGCGAAAAGTGCAAATCAATCCCAGAACAGCAGCAAAGGACCTTGTGAAGATGCTGGAGGAAACCGGTACAAAAGCATCTATATCCACAGTAAAACGAGTCCTATATCGACATAACCTGAAAGGCCGCACAGCAAGGAAGAAGCCACTGCTCCAAAACCGCCATAAAAAAGCCAGACTACGGTGTGCAACTGCACATGGGGACAAAGATCGTACTTTTTGGAGAAATGCCCTCTGGTGGTCTGATGAAACAAAAATAGAACTGTTTGGCCATAATGACCATCGTTATGTTTGGAGGAAAAGGGGGAGGCTTGCAAGCCGAAGAACACTATCCAAAATGTGAAGCATGTGTGGCAGCTGTTGTGGGGGTGCTTTGCTGCAGGAGGGACTGGTGCACTTCACAAAATAGATGGCATCATGAGGTAGGAAAATTATGTGGATATATTGAAGCAACATCTCAAGACATCAGTCAGGAAGTTAAAGCTTGGTCGCAAATGGGTCTTCCAATTGGACAATGACCCCAAGCATACTTCCAAAGTTGTGGCAAAATTGCTTAAGGACAACAATGTCAAGGTATTGGAGTGGCCATCACAAAGCCCTGACCTCAATCCCATAGAAAATTTGTCGGCAGGACTGAAAAAGTGTGTGCGAGCAAGGAGGCCTACAAACCTGACTCAGCTACATCAGCTCTGTCAGAAGGAATAGGCCAAAATTCAAAGGAAGGAAGGCTTCCCGAAACGTTTGACCCAAGTTAAACAATTTAAAGGCAATGCTACCAAATACTAATTGTGTGTATGTCAACTTCTGACCCACTGGGAATGTGATGAAAGAAATAAAAGCTGAACTAAATCATTCTCTATACTATTATTCTGACATTTCACATTAAAATGAAGTGGTGATCCTAACTGACCTAAGACAGGGAGTTTTTACTAGGATTAAGTGTCAGGAATTGTGAAAAACTGAGTTTAAATGTATTTTGCTAAGGTGTATGTAAAATTCAACTGTAGATATGGTAAATGGAAGGGATGGATAACATTTGTTTTTATCTAGAAAGGGTCTAGAGCAGGGGTGTCAAACATAAAACCCACGGGTGAATTAAGTAAAAATAAAAAACAAACACAATATGCTTTAAAATCACTAAAACTAAATCCAAGCTATGTAGAAATGATAATGGATCGACCTTCATACTGTTTCCAGCTCGCTCATAATCACGCAAATGAAAGCTAGACAGTCAGGGAGCAAAGGAAATTCCCAAAACGATGGATCGAGGACAATTTTCTTCAAATTTTTGACGGCGAGGAAATACAACCAATGTTCAGTGCGTCCCTCCGGACCTTGTTGAAGACTGAATGCGGCCCCTGGGACAAAATTATTTTGACACCCCTAGTCTAAAGCCTAGTGTTCGTGTGGGTCTAAAATCCCAGTTAGACTGGTGTCATCTCCTTCAATGAAGGGCTTTTTCACACTACTGAGCTGAACCGATGTGAGCCAAACCGAGCAGTACTGAGCCGGCCTGCTTACGCATCCCCCATAGTTTCTGAAAAGGACAATGTGAAAAGAAACTATCTGAGCCCACACAGTTTGGTTTGTGTGGGCATGATAGTGTGAAAAGGGTACAGCAGTTGTTCTAGAGCCCAATCTAACCAGTGTGGTCTGGTTTCCCCTCAGGTCCGTTTGGGGAGAGAGATGACCAGCAGGTGTTTATTCAGAAGGTCATCCCCGTCACCAACAAGCTGTTTGTTCGCCTCTCCTCCACCGGGAAAAGGTGCTACTCATCAGTTATCCTCACACAACATCGACCCAAATCAAATTGTATTTGTCACATGCGCCGAATACAACGCTTACTTACGAGCCCTTAACCAACAATGCAGAGTTGAAAAAAAAAAAGTAAGAAACATTTGCAAAATAAACGAAAAGAAAAATAGTAACACAAATAATAATAATTAGGCTATATACAATGGGTACCGGTACCGAATCAATGTGAAGGGGTACTGGTCAGTCGAGGTAATATGTAAATGTATGTAGGGGTAAAGCGACTATGCATAGATAATAAACAGAGAGTAGCAGCAGCGTATGTGAAGGAATAGGAGTGTGTGTTGGAGTGCAGTGTGTGTGTGTGTGTGGTTAGAGTCCAGTGAGTACATCAAACCTGTGCAAACATAAATAATAATAAAATAAGAGCCGTGCGGTATCAGAGAGAACAGTCTATGACCTGACTTGGATGGCTGTAGTCATTAACAATTTTTAGGGCCTTCCTCTGACACCGCCTGGTATAGAGGTCCTGGATGGCAGGAAGCTTGGCCCCAGTGATGTACTGGGCTGTACTCACTACTCTCTGTAGCGCCTTGCGGTCGGAGGCCGAGCAGTTGTCATACCCACCCAAGCGGTGATGCAACCAGTCAGGATGCTCTTTTTATTTTTTTATTGTACCTTTATTTAACTAGGCAAGTCAGTTAAGAACAAATTCTTATTTATAATGACGGCCAACCCCGGCCAAACCCACCCCTAATCTGGACGATGCAGGGCCAATTGTGCGCCGCCCTATGGGACTACCAATCACGGCCGGTTGTGATACAGCCTGGAATCCAACCAGGGTCTGTAGTGACGCTTCTAGCATTGAGATCCAGTCCCTTAGACCGCTGCGCCACTCTGGAGCCCACTCTACAGCTGCACTATTTTCAGCCTCCTGAGGGGGAATAGGTGTTCTCGTGCCCTCTTCTCGACTGTCTTGGTGTGTTTAGACCATGATAGGTTCTTAGTGATGTGGACAGCGAGGAACCTGAAGCTCTCGACCTGCTCCACTACAGCCCCGTCGTTGTGAATGGGTGTGTGCTCGGCACTCCTTTTCCTGTAGTCCACAATCAGCTCCTTTGTCTTGCTCATGTTGACGTAGAGGTTGTTGTCCTGGCACCACACTGCCAGGTCTCTGACCTCATCCCTATAGGCGGTCTCATCGTCGTCCGTGATCAGGGCTACCTTCGTTGTGTCGTCGGCAAACTTTATGATGGTGTTGGAGTCGTGGGTGAACAGGGAGTACAAGGGGGGACTATGCACGCACCCCTGAGAGGCCCCTGTGCACCACCTGGGGGCGGCCTGTCAGGAAGTCCAGGATACAGTTGCAGAGGGAGGTGTTCAGTACCAGGGTCCTTAACTTAGTGATGAGCTTTGAGGGTACTATGGTGTTGAACGCTGAGCTGTAGTCAATGAACAGAATTCTCACATAGGTGTTCCTTTTGTCAAGGTGGGAAAGGGCAATGTGGAGTGCAATAGAGATTGCATCATCTGTGGATCTGTTGGGGCGGTATGCGAATTGGAGGGGGTCATGGGTTTCTGGGATGATGGTGTTGATGTGAGCCATGACCAGCCTTTCAAAGCACTTCATGGCTACAGACGTGAGTGCTACGGGTCGGTAGTCATTTAGGCAGGTTACCTTCGCTTCCTTGGGCACAGGGACTATGGTGGTCTGCTTAAAACATGTAGGTATTACAGACTGGGTCAGGGAGAGGTTGAAAATGTCAGTGAAGACACTTGCCAGTTGGTCAGCGCATGCTCGGAGTACACGTCCTGGTAATCTGTCTGGCCCTGCGACCTGTGAATGTTGACCTGTTTAAAGGTCTTACTCACATGGACTACGGAGAGTGTGATCACATCATTATTTTATAGCCTTGTCTGATGAACATGGTCCTTTAGCACTTTCATCCAGCTCACAGTAAACACACTTAAATTCATCAAATATGGTCATACAACCTTTTAACCAAAGTGCTGCTAGCACTATGCTCAAACACACTGAACTACCAGAACTGTGGTTGCTCTGTTGTAGTCTGAATGCAGTCAGTTCCGGTCTGATGTGGTCTGTCCTGGTTGTCCCTGCTAGGATCTGTGAGGTGGCGGCAGTGGATGGGACCACCATCTCGTGTTTCACGGTGAGGGAGTGCGAGGGTTCTAGCAGGATGGGTTCTAGACCAAGGAGGTACCTCTTTACTGGCCATGGCAACGGCAGCATTCAGATGTGGGACCTCACCACCGCTATGGACACCGCCAACAAGGGAGAGGAGAAGAAGACTGACGGTGAGGAGTGATAATACACTTTATGTATAGGAACAGATGCTTCCGAGGCCATTGCACATATCCATGGATTGTATAGTGTCATTTTGACACTTTGCTTTCACATTTAGTTTGACACTGATAAGTGATAATGTGTTTGATTGACAGAGGTGGGCGGACCAACAGAGGAGGAGCTGCTGCAGCTATTGGACCAGTGTGACCTCAGCACCTCCCGCTGTGCCACGCCCAACATCAGCCCCGCGCCTTCGGTGCTGCAGCACAGCCGCCTCCGAGAGTCCTGCTCCAGGTCACTTACACACCGTAATCTGTTTCTGACTCTTCATGTTGTGAACGTTTGTCTGTGTACTTGTCTTTTTCATGGCATCTATCTCTATTTATCCGATCCCCATTCTCTTTCTGTGTGTCCCAGCCTCCAGCTGCAGGCCCAGGAACCCATCCCAGAGACGGCCACCTACGGAGCCCTGCGACCCTACAGAGAGAGCCCCCTGCTGGCCCACGCCCGCCGCACAGAGTCCTTCCACAGCTACAGAGACTTCCAGAACTTCTCCCTGGGGACAGGTCTGCTGGAGAGCCCCGGACAGGCTCCAGGACAGGGGGCAGGCCTAGGTACAGAGGCCCGAACCCGGTCACTGTGCGAGGCTGGGGGAGAGGAGGGCGAGCGGAGGGGCTCGGCCATGGAGCTCTGGGCTAGCCGAAGCGCTATCGCCGCTAATGCTGATGCCGTTGCTAATGCTTCCGTGGTCACAGGTGGCGCCACTGCCGAAGAGGGCGTTTTGGTATCGCCACGGCAACCCCCCGACAGTCCTGGAGGAGACGCTTGGCGAAGGGTCCAACTGGAAGAGGAGGGGGCGGGGTTAGGATCAGTGGCGGAGGCTAGGTCTGAGGTGAGAAGGAAGGGAGGGTTTGAGGGGGCAGTATTTCTGGGCAGAAAGAGAGCACCTCCAGTCCCCCAGCTCACCTCGCTCCCCGCGGTGGGGTCTGAGGGGGGAGGCAGTGACTCCTCCTCCACTGCCTCCCCCTCCCCCACCCAGCTGGCTTCCATTTCCCCCCGGCACAGGAAGTGCAGTGAGCCGGCCAATCAGGACAGCAGCCTGTGAGTTACGGACAGCCCTGACGCCGACACGCCCCTGGTGTCAGTCAGTCAACAGCTCTAGGGAGAAGGTACTCCCCTATCCCCTGATCTAGGACAAGCCTCCCCTCCCCAAATTCTAACCTTAACCATTAGAAGTAAAACACACTCAACTGACCTTAGATCAATGTTTGGGAGCAACTTCATCTCACAGGCAATATTCAAGACTGCCACAGTATGACATCTCAAAAGAAAGCCCGTTATCCTCAGTCAAGAGAAGAAACTTGACGCCTGCTGGAAGTCGCTAACTAGCCTAAGGGTGATCTTTTAGTTCCGAGCATGACTTTAACCCTTCGGATCTCTCCATCGTGGCTGTAATCTGGTAGCTGCACAAGTGGTTCTCCTCCAATGTTTGTTCCAATAGTCCCCTCATGATATCAGTGGGACTTTGTGTTAGAGGCATATAATGTAGTTTATCGACTGTTAACACAAAGTGCTCGATATGTTTATTTCCCCCTTGTGGTTGTCGTCACTTTCACACACACTCATAGTTTTGGGTTCACAGGCTGTTCAACCAGCCAGTAGCCGTGCGTGTTGTGTTTTAGACCTGCCTGAATTCTACGCTACACAGTAAATCTCCTTATTTCTCTTTTTTTTCCTTTTGTCGAAACAGACCGACATCTCATGCTGAAGGTCAAAGTGACTTTGCATGGCATTCTATGTTTATTTGAAATGTAACATGCTTAGTGCCTTTTTTTTTAACATTAGCCATAGTCTAAATATCCAGCTGTCCTTTTCAGTGATGTAGAGAGGAAGTAGACCAAAGGTTGAATGGAGGATATTTGTCTGTAGTCTACGCAGTGTGTTGTTCTCACTGTCCAGTGACGTCACAGGTTGGATAGCTGCTATTATCGTCACCCCTGTCACCCAACAGCAGCTTTCAGATGGCGGGAGAGAAGAGAGAGGAGTTGTCAGCGGGGCCCACCCTCCCTCCACCCTTCCTTCACCCCATCACTAGACCAGACCTGGGTGAAATGCGTACAACTTGAGGTGCACTTGATTTAGCTTGTCCAGTGCAATGGAACCAATGGAATAGTCCCACCAAACTAAATCAAGCGCGCCCATTGTTTCTGAAAGTACAGTATTTGATCCAGGTCTGTCTTCTACCGAGCTGTTTAGTAAGAGATGGAATGTGACCAAGCTGAGGGTTCAACATGTACAAAGGTGTAAATCTCAATAATATGCAATCGGATTATATATGGAGAATATACCTACATAATCAATATAATATAATATGTAACCATCCTGATGCATTTAAATGTGTGTATAACTCTGTCTACATATTTGCTGTTGTTTGTGACATCTGCTTGTTCTCATATAAGCTATTCATATTAATAGTATTTTATCGTACCTAAATTGCATTTGCACCTCGCACTACGACGACTAAGTGATGAGGTAACATTTTATTTGGTATGAGATGACATTCAGCCCGTTGAGGAGTAATGCCTATCCCTCTCTATATCTCTGCGCGTCTAAGGCCTGGATTCGTTCTGAACCCCGTGTTAGATCCCCCCCGATTGAACCGACACAGTATGCAGCATTTACCGTGAATGCGGTCTCTGCGAACGCGGGAACGTTGCCTTTTTTAAGAGGTTTTCGGCCCGATCGGATGAAATCTAGGCCTCAGCTATCTCTTCTCTGGCTGTGTTTACACTTTCACCTCAGACGGATACTAAAAAGGAATAGATCTATTTATGTCACTCGTTATAACATTTTGGATAACATGTATGTACCAACACGTTATGTCGCTATGTATTCGTGCTTGCTAGTCTACATGGTATAGTGCAAGCCTGTTACTCACTTGTTGGCACTGAATTGCCGTTGTCTTTGAGCTGGCTAGACGTGTAGGATGTAGGATGACATCTTGGGGCTCTATTCAGTCTGTAAAGCTGAAGTGTTGCAGATTGCACCATAGAAATATATAAAAGGTCATTCCCGATTTGAGCCGACATATGCGGCGTTTACGGTGGACGCAGTCTCCGCTAAAGAGGGAACATTGCCTTTAAATTTCAGTCGCGCTGTAAAACGGATCTCCCGCCATACGGATTGAATAGAGCCCTATAGGCTGACACAGGACCTGTTTTATAACTCTTTTAGTTCAGCTTGGGTTTATCTGACAAGCGGTAGTCACACAAACCTGGTAGCCTTGTATTGTAACGTTGGGTGTAATAGGGTTGCAGGGCATGCAGGCTTTTGCTCCATCCCAGCACTACTCCTAAGTCTTCAGCTGTAGCCTCTATCATGGGATCAATGTGTCTTATGTCTCTTTCAGTGGGTGACAGTGCAAGGAGGGAGCACCAGGTTAGTGTGGATACTCTTGTCAAAGTGTGTGTGTGTGTGTGTGTGTGTGTGTGTGTGTGTGTATCCCAGACCAGTGTGACACACTCCAAAGCAGCGCTGGGCTCTCAGCAGTGTAACCTTCCCTTCAGAAAAGTTAGCAACTTTGTTAGCTGAAAATGGTGTTTGATAGCTGTGTGATTTATGAGCATAATAAAGTGGTGTTGCTGCTTCTGAATGTGTGAGCTGCCAAGGGCCACACTGTCTTCTACAATCACTCTGTTTTTACTTTACAAAACATCTTTCTTTTTTACGTTGACGATAGCTGTGAACGTGCAGCTACTATGCCCTTGTCAAAATGGCGTCCTTGAGTTGGGACACAGTCGTAACTGCCAGTTTGGTGTGTCCCTTTTTTTTAAAGACAAAAACAAAACTGACTGCTATACAGCTACAATACCGTCCCCATAGGTCCCTGTTATAGCAGCAAAGGGGGGGACCAACTCCATATTAATGCCCATGATTTTTTTTTGGGGGGGGAGGTGTTCAACGAGCAGGTGTCCACATACTTTTGGTTGTGCGCGTGCCCGTGATGTGATTTGGTTGACACGGAGGACCTGATACTAGTTGAATGGCAGGCCATAGTTCCGCATCTCCATCCCTACCGCTTGGTAGACGGGTCTGGGTGGCCTTGGTTAGGTACTACAATGTGAATCCACTAGAGGGCACTGTGGATGTGGGTAAAATCAAGTTACAGGTTAACGCTGGGGACGCTGAATAAATCAATGAATCTATACCGACTACATTATACGGGGTCTTCATACAGTTTAGTGTGGTTTTAACATTGGTTAGGAGTGCCACAGAACCCTGTTCATGTCAAAAGCATGCTGTTAATCTGTTGCTAATGAGGACTTTTTCAGTGTAATGGATCACGTCGACCCTTCATAGGAATTGTGTTAAACAGTGTTGAGATGAAATAGGTGTGTGTGTGTGTGTGTGTGTGTTTTGTCACTCTGGCTGCTGCGTCTGTCCTCTCTCTGACGTCTCCTCATGTCTGTACTGATGGAGTAAAACACAATAACCCAGTATGTCAGCTGTCTCTTTGTCTTTGTCCTCAAACACCAAGCACAACTGGGACAAGTCATCGCACTTGTTTCATGCCTCACTCCAATCTGTTTGGTTTTATGTTTATATTATAAAGTGTGCGGATGTGCCTCCCTCTGGTTTTTTTGTTCCCGCCAACAACCGCAGCATATCAAGTCAAATATCACTTTATTTCCCAAGTACATAAATATTCGGAGACATACAAAAACACAATTTGTAAACTGGGTGGTTGGAGCCCTGAATGCTGATTGGCTGAAAGCCGTGGTATTTCAGACTGTATGCCACAGGTATGACAAAAACACAATTTTTACTGTTCTAATTAGGTTGGTAACCAGTTTATAATAGCAATAAGGCACCTCAGGGATTTGTGGTATATAGCCAATATTCCATGGTTAAGAGCTGTATCCAGCCACTCTGCGTTGCGTCGTGCCTAAGAACAGCCCTTAGCCGGGGTATCTTGGCCATATACCACACCCCCTCATGCCTTATTACTTAATTAGACAATTTCAATACAATGTGACGTGTCTCATCATGAAAAAGTTCAAAAGCATTCCAGTACCTAGAATTTTGATAAACCATCGATGTCCAGCTCTCTACACAAAGCTGCACGAGAAGAGTCAACTAGTTTTAGTCAAACTGACCCTGTCTTATGTTCTAACCAGGCCAGGAGCAGCATCACCCAACTATTTGCTATTTATAGTCCTCTCTAGGTAATGTCTTCTAAAATCAACTATTGTACTCTGGACTAAGGATTGTTGTCTTGGCTAAACAGCTGACTCAAGGCTGAGTTGAAGATGATGGAGATATTTAACACAGTAATAAAACATCAGACTTATTAACATAGGCCAGATCACATACAAACAAAATTATACACTATATAGAATACTCTACATTCATGATTATACAACGGGTGGGTCTAATCCGGAATGCTGATTGGTTAAAACGGCATTCCAGCTGGTGTCTATTCCACAAGTTACCACCAGCTAAATCTATGATTGCGCAATCCACTGTCTCATCAACCCAGCCAGGGAAGTTATAAACTTGATCTGCACTATAAAAAGCATCTAGACATTAACTTACATTTCTTTTAGACTAACATTTAGTTTTCAACAGTGGAGATTTGTATAAACCTTGCTGTCTGTCTCTCTGACATTTGCCACATTGTTTCAATATTCAAATTTGATCTCCAGCTGTCCCAGTAGGGATGAGAAACAGGCAGGCAGCGATTCTCAGCCAGTTGAAATCATGAATCGGCTTGCATCATCTTTATTTTCACTGATCATGAAAATGGTCTAGTCACAAATACCATCTAAAATGGTTATCGCTGCTAGGTCTACTAGGCACAGCTACCACACACGTACAGTAGTTTAACTCTTAGGTTAAAATGTAAGAGGTGAGAGGCATTGCTTTGAGTTCTACACTTGCTGAAATGGTTTCCTATTTCCAGGTCAGTTGGCGTAAGTATAAGTAATAATAATAAGTATTTTCTTATTCCGAGTGGGTTTGGAGATTCATGGAAATGAATCCTGGGAGTCCAGGATTCCCAATTTGAGTTTGAGATCCCTGGGGTGTGGGGTCCCCAGGTACAGGTGTGTGTCGGTGTGGGGTCCCCAGGTACAGGTGTGTGTCGGTGTGGGGTCCCCAGGTAGAGGTGTGTGTCGGTGAACATGGTGTCTTTCTTCCTCACAGAGCTGAAGGCTCAACAAACTCATCATCCTCCACATACTGCAACAGTAACCTCATCATGGTCAGAGATCCTATAATGAAAGACAATCTGAGATCAGTGGGATTTTAGCATCACATTGTAAGACCTTCTACTCAGCCCTCCTCTCCACCTACCTCCCTCTCACCAGTCCAGGGTCGTGTCCTCCCTCCTCTCCACCTACCTCCCTCTCACCAGTCCAGGGTCGTGTCCCTCCTCCTCTCCCTCCTCCCCACCTACTTCCCTCTCACCAGTCCAGGGTCGTGTCCACCCTCCTCTCCCTCCTCCCCACCTAGTTCCTTCTCACCAGTCCAGGGTCGTGTCCCTCCTCCTCTCCACCTACCTCCCTCTCACCAGTCCAGGGTCGTGTCCCTCCTCCTCTCCCTCCTCCCCACCTACTTCCCTCTCACCAGTCCAGGGTCGTGTCCCTCCTCCTCTCCCTCCTCACCACACCAGAGTCTTGTCCTCCCTCCCCATCAGAGACATCCTGTCCTGTTCGATCAGCTGACTGACACGGAAGTTCTGGGAGTAGGGTTGGCTGAGCTGTGATTGGCTGGGCACGCGGAGGACCGAAATCAGGCTGAACCGCAAGCAGCTGCCCACAATCTAACTGTCCGTCAGGCCCTGGGGGTGATGGGTAACAGGAAGTAGAGGTGGGTGAAATATATACACTGACCTTCATAAAGACAATCTTCAACCCCACACCAGTAGAATATAAGTATCCCACATACTGAAAGAGTAACCCACACCAAGAGAAACACAACCCACATGCCCATGACATGGAAACCGGCCACCAGCGGCAACAGTGAGAGCTTTTACCATCAAGCAGGTTATAGTTGTGGACAGGGATGGGTGTTAACATCTGCCTCTGGTGCCAAAGGTTGCATGTTTCAATACACTGATAGAAAGTTGAGATTTTGGTTTTAAGCCTACCCCAAACCTTAACCATTCTGAGTTAATGCCTAAACGTAACCTTCGACACGTCGAAATGTGATGTTTTAGAAATATGGATAAATGTCTAATTCTGATGTGAGACAGCTAGTTGAGAGTACTGGCATACGTGCTTAGAACACGTCAGAATACAGCCTCAGAGGGAGGAGAAGGAATGAGGGAAAATGAGGGCAAGTAGGAAGGGGAAGAAAAGGACAGTGAAAACGGTACAGTGAGTAGTCCGTCAAATGTACAATTAGTACCCATAGGACAGACATCAGTTCAACGTCTAGTTTTGGTTTACATCTGGTTGAGTTGTCGTTGGATTTACCCTACAGGTCAAAAGTTTTAGTTTTTTTCTTTATTTATAGTATTGTCTACATTGTAGAATAATAGTGAAGACATCAAAACTATGAAATAACACATTTGGAATCAAAAAAGTGTTAAACAAATCAAAATATATTTGAGATTCTTCAAATAGCCACCCTTTGCCTTGACAGCTTTGCACACTGTTGGCATTCTCTCAACCAGCTTCATGAGGTAGTCCCCTGGAATGCATTTCAATTAACAGGTGTGCCATCTCAAAAGTTAATTTGTGGAGTTTCTTTCCTTCTTAATGTGTTTGAACCAATCAGTTGTGTTGTGACAAGGTAGGGGGGTATACAGAAGATAGCCCTATTTGGTAAAAGACCAAGTCCATATTATGGCAAGAACAGCTCAAATAAGCAAAGACAAATGACAGTCCATCATTACTTTAGACCTGAATGTCACACAATCTGGAAAATGTGAATAACTTTGAAAGTTTCTTCAAGTGCAGTCGCAAAAACCATCAAGCGCTATGATGAAACTGGCTCTCCTGAGAACCGGCACAGGAATGGAAGACCCAGAGTTACCTCTGCTGCAGAGGATAAGTTCATTAGTTACCAGCCTCAGAAATTGCAGGCCAAATAAATGCTTCACAGAGTTCAAGTAACAGACACATCTCAACATCAACTGTTCAGAGGAGACTGTGTAAATCAGGCCTTCATGGTCAAATTGCTGCAAAGAAACCACTATTAAAGGACATCAATAAGAATAGAACACTTGCTTGGGCCAAGAAACACGAGCAATGGACATTAGACCGGTGGATATCTGTTCTTTAGTCTGGAGTCCAAATCGGAGATATTTGGTTCCAACCACCGTGTCTTTGTGAGACGCTGTGTAAGGGCTATTGTACCAAGAAGGAGAGTGATGGAGTTCTGCATCAGATGACCAGGCCTCCACAATCCCCCGACCTTAACCAAATTGAGATGGTTTGGGATGAGTCGGACCGCAGAGTGAAGGAAAAGCAGCCAAGAAGTGCTCAGAATATGAGGGAACTCCGTCAAGACTGTTGAAAAAGCATTCCTCATGAAGCTGGTTGAGAGAATGCCAAGAGTGTGCAAAGCTGTCAAGGCAAAGGGTGGCTACTTTGAAGAATCTCAAATATATTTTGATTTGTATAACACCTTTGGTTACTAAACTCAACAAAAAAAGAAACGTCCTCTCACTGTCAACTGTGTTTATTTTCAGCAAACTTAACGTGTAAATATTTCTATCAACATAAGATTCAGCAACTGAGACATAAACTGAACAACTTCCACAGACATGTGACTAACAGAAATGGAATAATGTGTCCCTGAACAAAAGCGGGGGGTCAAATTCCAAAGTAACAGTCAGTATCTGGTGTGGCCACCAGCTGCATTAAATACTGCAGTGCATCTCTTCCTCATGGACTGCACCAGATTTGCCAGTTCTTGCTGTGAGATGTTACCCCATTTCTGGGGGGAATGGCCCTAGCCTTCACCCTCTGATCCAACAGGTCCCAGACATGCTCAATGGGATTGAGATCCAGGGTCTTTGCTGACCATGGCAGAACACTGACATTCCTGTCTTGCAGGAAATCACGCACAGAACGAGCAGTATGGCTGGTGGCATTGTCATGCTGGAGGGTCATGTCAGGATGAGCCTGTAGGAAGGGTACCACATAAGGGAGGAGGATGTCTTCCCTGTAACATACAGCGTTGAGATTGCCTGCAATGACAACAAGCTCAGTCCGATGATGCTGTGACACACCGCCCCAGACCATGACGGACCCTCCACCTCCAAATCGATCCCGCTCCAGAGTACAGGACTCGGTGTAACGCTCATTCCTTTGGCGATAAACGTGAATCCGACCATCACCCCTGGTGAGACAAAACCACAACTCGTCAGTGAAGAGCACTTTTTGCCAGTCCTGTCTGGTCCAGCGACGGTGGGATTGTGCCCATAGGCGATGTTGTTGCCGGTGATGTCTGGTGAGGACCTGCCTTACAACAGGCCTACAAGCCCTGCGTCCAGCCTCTCTCAGTCTATTGCGGACAGTCTGAGCACTGATGCAGGGATTGTGCGTTCCTGGTGTAACTCGGGCAGTTGTTGTTGCCATCCTGTACCTGTCCCGCAGGTGTGATGTTCGGATGTACCGATCCTGTGCAGGTGTTGTTACTCGTGGTCTGCCACTGCGAGGACGATCATCTGTCCGTCCTGTCTCCCTGTAGCGCTGTCTTAGGCGTCTCACAGTCCGGACATTGCAATTTATTGCCCTGGCCACATCTGCAGTCCTCATGTCTCCTTGCAGCATGCCTAAGGCACATTCACACAGATGAGCAGGGACCCTGGGCATCTTTCTTTTGGTCTTTTTCAGGAGTCAGTAGAAAGGCCTCTTTAGTGTCCTAAGTTCATAATTGTGACCTTAATTGCCTACCCTCTGTAAGCGTCTTAACGACCATTCCACAGGTGTATGTTCATTAATTGTTTATGGTTTATTGAACAAGCATGGGAAACGGTGTTTAAACCCATTACAATGAAGATCTGTAAAGTTATTTGGATTTATACAATTCCATTGGTTATTTCATAGTTTTGATGTCATTATTCAACAGATGGTAAAAACATAAAATACTGAATGTCCTTACGTTGATTTATCGCAAGATCTTTTAGGTTGAAATGACATGGAAACATTGACTCAACCAGATATTACATGTACAGAAACAGTGACTCAGGTAGCAGTTTCCTATAAAAGCTTTTCAAACTCAGAGGGCGCCAGTACATAAATGCGACTTCGCCACCCTCCAGTGGGCATGAGGCTGAAGTGCAACAGAACAAAACTACAGAACAAGAAAGGAGTGTGTGGAGGTGTGTAGCTTAGAGTAGATATCTGATAAACCCAAACCCCGCTTAGAGGTAGAAGGACGAGAGGTGCGCGTGGCGACTTACACCTGAGGTGGAGCTAGAGGTGTAAGTCTCTCACGGGGTGGAAAGGGACGGGTTCTAGGACTGGTTTGAACAGGCAAGAGTAAAGCAGAGGCAGACGAGGCCAGTTCACATTTATTTCCCTTAAGACATGGTTCTCTCCACAAGTTGAAATCAAAGTTCAAGCACATTCTTGGTTCACATTTATATTTCAGTTCTGCAAGTCATAGAAAGTGTCAATCATTTAACACTTTAAGGGTTAAGAACAAATTCTTATTTACAATGACGGCCTAGGAACAGTGGGTTAACTTCCTTGTTCAGGGGCAGAACGACAGATTTTTACCTTGTCAGCTCAGGGATTCGATCTAGCAACCTTTCGGTTATTGGTCCAACGCTCTAACCACTAGGCTACCTGTCGTTTCCACTGCTCCAGAGTTCAATGGCGGCGAACTGACTTGTTGGAAAGGTGGCATCCTATGACGATGCCACATTGAAAGTCACTGAGCTCTTCAGTAAAGCCATTCTACTGCCAATGTGTGTCTATGGAGATTGCATGGCGGTGTGCTCAATTTTATACACCTGTCAGCAACGGGTGTGGCTGAAATCGCCAAATCCAGTGATTTGAAGGGGTGTTCACATACTTTCGTATATATAGTGTATGTTACCATTGCCCAAGCAAGTGAAATGGATAATAAACAAAAGTGAAACAAACAATCAGAAATGAACAGTGAACATGACACTCACAAAAGTTTCAAAAGAGCTCTCTCCCTCCTCACTACCCTCTATCCCCACTCTCTGTCCGTCCCTCTCTCTAACCAAGATCCATCCATCAGTCAAAGTCGTCAGTAATGAGACAAACCTCAGTACTCGCCAACGCAGCCCCTCTCTCTACGCATCTACATGACAATTACATTTCACCTTCATCAAGGAGCAACACACACACAACACAGCACAACACAACACAACACAACACACTCTCTCTCACACACCAGGCTAATCTTGTTTCCCATGCAGTGTTAGTGTAATTACAGGGGAACACAGCTCAGGGTCAGGCAGGTGGAGATTTGCATGGGTAAGTCATTTGTAGATTGTCAGGAGCAGTGGAGGTGGCAGATGGATGCTGCGGTGGAGAGGGTTAAATTAGCCTCAATAATAGCCAATTACCCCGTGATCAATCAGGATGATAGATCTGAGAGGAGATGCAGGCGGACTGAGAAAGGATAGCAGAAGAGAGGAGCACACGCATTTCAAATTCCAACGCACACCATTCCCTGAGTGTCAGCATCCTGGAAGGAGAGAGGGGGGGGGGGGGTCTGTCAAAGGTCATCCTGTCACCTAGATGGAGAAAAGGTCAAGGGGGTGGTGGGGGGGATTGTTGTGTGTAACATGGATATGAGGTTTCTGTCATAACTAACATGACTCACATACAAAACGTAAAGGTGTGTCCACATGAGACATTTCTATGTTCTAGTCTTCAAGAATCAATGGGTATGCACTGAGTGTACAAAACACCAGGAACATTAGGAACACCTGCTCTTTCCATGACATAGACTGACCAGGTGAATCCAGGGGAAAGCTATGATCCCTCGTCGATGTCACCTGTTAAATCCACTTCAATCAGTGTAGATGAATGGGAGGAAACAGGTTAAAGAAGGATTTTAAGCCTTGAGACAATTGAGACATGGATTGTGTATGTTTTCCGTTCAGAGGGTGAATGGGCAAGACGAAAGATTGAAGTGCCTTTGAACGTGATATGGTAGTAGGTGCCAGGCGCAGCGGTTTGGGTGTATCAAGAACTGCAACGCTTCTGGGTTTCACAGGCTCAACCGTTTCCTGTGTGTATCAAGAATGGCCCACCGCCGAAAGATCATCCAGCCAAATTGACACAACTGTGGGAAGCATTGGAGTCAACATGGGCCAGCATCCCGGTGGAACGCTTTCAACACCTTGTGGAGTCCATGTCCCGACAAATTGAAGCTGTTCTCAGGGCATAAGGGGGTGCAACTCAATACTAGGAAGGTGATCCTGTTTTGTACAGTCGGTGTAAATCACCAATTTTAAACGTCCCAAAAAAATGGATGACCTGCCACTTTAAGATGAGGGATGAAATCAGCTGTGCCTTGTTGACGCACTGTGTTGTGGTCACTTTCTTTAGTTCCAGGTAGTGTAACACACATCCAACAGCTTTCACTGGTGTAGTGTGTTTGTACTTAATAACACATGAAAGAAGACTAGCACTGTTGAGATGTACATGCGACCAGAAATCAAAGCAACTTCTCTGCCACTGTGTGCCTTCAGCAGGCAATTTCTACCCAGATACAGAAAAGAGATGTCTTGCCTTTAGAGATATATCTGTGTGTCCTTGTGTGAGCTACAGACATTTTACGGCCTCCACACCGCGTGCATACTGAGATATCTTGTCCAGGTTATTACAGAGAAAATATGGCATCTTTGGGGCCATGGCAACAAAAAATCTACCCGAGCTGCGTGGACTCGGTCCGAGTCCTCTGATTGGTCAGCTGAAGCGTGGCGCCAGACGGACTCGGTTCGAGCTCTTCCGATTGGCTGTCGGAGATGTGTCATCGTTGTAGAGACGGGGGTCGGAGGGTAAGTTGTGTGAAAGTGGGCGGTAATTAAAGGCTGGCATAAACCTGTCAATATAACATGAAGACCCTGGCTAATTAAGCTAATTTGATCTCCCTCTGTACTGTGGTGGGACTCTGCCCTTCCTTGTGTTGCTGGGGAGAAATGACCTCTCACACTCTCTGTCTCCTCTCTCATTTGATGAATGGGGATTACCCACAAACAGTATTTGTACATGAACATAAAAACTTCATATAGGCTAGTAGTGAAACACACAACATCAACTTTAGTGTAGAAGCACCCCCAATCTCTCTCACCTCCGGTTACCGTATCTCCTTACGTATAGCCCCCCCCACACAACTCCCTTGGGGACCCACACATTAAAGGGTCTTTCTGATACAAGTCTGTATACGGGGTGTAAGCGGTTAATTCGATTGGCCGGATGGTAATGACGGGGCACTCTGTCTGCCAATGATTAATGGCTTTGTCGCCCGTCATCTCTCAGCCCCACCTCCCCCCGTCATAAATAACGGCTGGTAAATAAGACGGAACAATCAGGCAAACTCAATCAATTAGAGCGTGGCTCTGCCCTCGCCTAGCGTAGCTGACAGGCAGGATGCTAATGTTATTGTGCTCTAAAGGGTAGCCTGTCAATTAGCGACAACACACAAACCACCATATTAATATTGACTAGCATTACAACACCTGTCTGAGTGGGTCTGAGTGTGAGAGAGGCGTGTGTGTGTCTAAAGTACTGTATATGTTTGTGTGTGTAAAGTACAGTGTGTGTGTGTGTGTGTGTGTGTGTGTGTGTGTGTGTGTGTGTGTGTGTGTGTGTGTACGTTTGAGTGTGAGAGGATGAGCAAGAACAACTTTGGTACCAATAGAATGTACAGAGCTTTTACCGGTCTGATTCTGTTAGTGGTGGGCTGGATAAAAAATGTACACACAATGCAGACTGTGGTTCCCCACCCCTGTGCTGGACAGACTGTGGTTCCCCACCCCTGTGCTGGACAGACTGTGTTTCCCCACCCCTGTGCTGGACAGACTGTGGTTCCCCAACCCTGTGCTGGACAGACTGTGGTTCCCCACCCCTGTGCTGGACAGACTGTGGTTCCCCACCCCTGTGCTGGACAGACTGTGGTTCCCCACCCCTGTGCTGAACAGACTGTGGTTCCCCACCCCTGTGCTGGACAGACTGTGGTTCCCCACCCCTGTGCTGGACAGACTGTGGTTCCCCACCCCTGTGCTGGACAGACTGTGGTTCCCCACCCCTGTGCTGGACAGACTGTGGTTCCCCAACCCTGTGCTGGACAGACTGTGGTTCCCCACCCCTGTGCTGGACAGACTGTGGTTCCGCACCCCTGTGCTGGACAGACTGTGGTTCCCCACCCCTGTGCTGAACAGACTGTGGTTCCCCACCCCTGTGCTGGACAGACTGTGGTTCCCCACCCCTGTGCTGAACAGACTGTGGTTCCCCACCCCTGTGCTGGACAGACTGTGGTTCCCCACCCCTGTGCTGGACAGACTGTGGTTCCCCATCCCTGTGCTGGACAGACTGTGGTTCCCCACCCCTGTGCTGGACAGACTGTGGTTCCCCACCCCTGTGCTGGACAGACTGTGGTTCCCCACCCCTGTGCTGGACAGACTGTGTATTCTCTGTACCTGGTACTGATTGGTAATCAGTGTAGGGCAGGAGACTGGCATCACAACACGTTGTGGAAGCATTCCTACACACCAGCACTGCTGCATCCCCACAGACCTCAGTGTTCTGACCCGTTTTCCTATAGACCTCATTGTGCAGGACTCTACCATTGGGCTGAGCCGGGGTGGACCAAGAGAGCAGGAAGACGGTTTGTAGGCCTCTGGTTTCTCTCTGTAGCAGTGGCATGGTCTGGCCAGAAGCACAGCCCCACTAGAGGCACAGACTCTGTACACGCCTCCACTCTCACCTCATACCTGATATAGACAAACAGATACACAGAGATATACACACTCACACACACCCTTAATTATGAAACATTATTCAATATTACACAAATTTCCTCATAAATGTTGTCATTCTGTATTTGTCATGCAGTGCTTTTGGAGAGAGGGAAATGGGAAAAGGAGAGAGAGAGAGAGAGAGAGAGAGAGAGAGAGAGACGAATAGAATAGGAGTAGAATAGAGAGAAGGTCATCGGAGAGGCGTGCTGATGATCTGTAGATGATAAAGCTGATGAGCTTTTATTATCTGGCTCTTATCAGTATTTCACCTTACACACACACGAGTGCGCACACACACGCACTCATGCTCACACTCACAACACACACAGAGCCCTCTGTCTGACCGACTGCCTTTGTCTGGGACAGGGAAAGAGAGATGGAGACAAGACCCCTCCCTCAAGGTTGAATCCCTCCCTCCCTCCCTTTGACTTATTCAGGTCCCTCTGTTGTCTGACTCTATCCCTAATTTTCTCTCCTCTCCATAACTCCTTTCTTTCTCTTTGTTCCCCTCCATCACCCCTCTCTCTCTCTCTGCCCCCCCACCCTCTTTCTCTCTCTCTCTCTCTGCCCCCCCTTTCTCTCTCTCTCTCTCTTCCTCTCTCTCTCTCGCTCTCTCTCTCGCTCTCTCTTGATTTAGCTGTGTATATACTGTAGCTAAATGTTCCAATAAAGGGTTTCTAAACATGTCAAATCTCTCTTTCTCTCTGTGCACCTGTGGCTAGAGGTTAGAGGTTAGAGGTCAGTTCGTTAGTGTGACTGACCTGTGGTAGGATGTGAGCTCCTGCAGTGTGGTGGAGCGGCCAGAGAAGGCGCTGTGTTCTGGGTCATACAGGAAGCGGTGTGTTGCGGGCAGGGCCAGGTCTCTCTGGTACACCGTGTCGTTTGACAACCACCCCGTTAGGCCTTGCTGAGGGCTCCCAGTCCGCCCTCGCCTTCACAACAAGCTCAGCGTTACAGAGCTGATACACCATTGGCATTAGTAATAACAATGTGAGAAGAAGTGGCAGAATTAAAAAACTGCAGCAGGAACGACTGTCCGGAATGGAAGACGTTCGGAACACTGAAGAAACATTTGAAATATGCTGGAGAAAAAAAAAGAATCAAACCACTATAGAAAATATGAATTGACTATTTACATGTATTTTCTAACTAGGTAACCAGATACCATAGCGACATGTCTGACGTGTTTTGACTAGTCCCAGTCCTCCCATTGACCTGCTGTGGCCCCAGAGGCTGCAGTGTGGGTGGACCAACACCAGAGGGAGCTGATGGCTGAAGAGTTTCGGCCGGGTTAGGGGTAAACCATCCGTAGGTACAGTTACTCTCCAGTGGGGAGGTCCGTGACACAAGAGGCACATAGGGGTTCCCCTTCACATGAGTGACCAAGGGGAATGTTAGGCCGGGGGGGGTTGTGGACTCAGGGGCTCTCTGTGTGGCAGTGTGGTGAACTCGGATGATGAAATGATATTGGGTCCAGGGCCATCACAGTGTGTGAAAAACGAACAGCCTGGGTGGAGTTCTCACGGAACAGCACCTGACAGGACAGTATACAGGGAGAAAGATAATTCATTCAATACAATTATACACTGAGTAAACCAAACATTAGGAACACTTTCCTAATATTGAGTTGCACCCCTTTTGCCCTCAGAACAGCCTCAATTTGTTGGGGCATGGTGGGGCAAGGTGTCGAAAGTGTTCCACAGGCATGCTGGCCCATGTTGACTCCAATGCTTCCCACAGTTGTGTCAAGTTGGCCGGACGTCCTTTGCGTGGTGGACCATTCTTGATACACACGGGAAACGGTTGAGCTTGAAAAACCCAGCAGCGTTGCAGTTGTTGACACAAACCGTTGCATCTGGCAACTACTACCATACCCCTTTCCTAGACACTGAAGTCTTTTGTCTTGCCCGTTCACCCTCTGAATGGCATACACACACAATCCATGTCTCCATTATCTCAAGGCTTAAAAATCCTTCTTTAACCCGTCTCCTCCCCTTCATCTACACTGATTGAAGTGGATTTAACAAGTGACATAAATAAGAGATCATAGCTTTCACCTGGATTGACCTGGATTTACCTGGTCAATCTATGCCATCTATGCAATAATGTTTTGTATATTCAGGTTATAGCAAGTGCTATTAAGGATACACATAACTGACAAATTAAAGTTAAAGTTCTGCAATATTTAGTATACAGTAGCTAAATGTGCCAACAAAGGGTTTCTATAATACTAAAGAGCAAGGAATCTAATCAAGATACAGACCTTGGCGCTAGAGGTATCCTCCTCGTTACTCCTCCCTCCCCTCATCCAGACTCTGCCCCAGCAGGAAGTACTCTCCTATTGGTCCGTTGGGCTGGGTGGGCGGGCTCCAGGTGAGTTCTACGCTGTGTGGACCAATAGCTCTGGGTACGGTTGCCGGGCTGCTGCCGTGTTAACAGACTTAGGGGGGTGTGGGTGCAGCCTGCGGAGGTACACGCCTCTAGAACCAGAGAGCAGAGGGAAAAGGTTCTAGGCGACGGAACAGTTCCTGGACAGACCACTGAACTCCAGGTTCCCCTCACTGTAGATGTTACAACTCTGGAGGGGGGGGGGGGGCAGAGAGAGAGAGAGAGAGAGAGAGAGAGAGAGAGAGAGAGAGAGAGAGTGTGTGTGTGTGAGTACTGTGATAACCCCTTTTGATATGCTTGTATGTGTATGTCTGTGTCTGTGTGTGTACCATGAGCAGTGTACCGTCCCAGGTGAGCAGTGTAGCCAGGCCCTGCTCTCTCTGCTCTACACCGGAGTTGGCCAAGTCAGCGGGTGACGCCTCCAGGGTCCTAATGCTGACCCAGGAACTGGATACACTGGCTGCCCCATTCACTGCCTCCACACACACGCTCTACACACTGAACGCCTCAAAGCCATACACACTGGCTTGGAGAGTACTGCCCTGAGGGGGGGGGGGGGAGAGAGAGGGAGAGGGTGGCAAACGGAGAGAGAGGGGGAGGCAGAGAGAGAGTGGGGAGGGACAGAAAGAGAGAATGGGAGGTGGAGGGGGAGAGAGAGAGAGAGGAGAAAAAGAATATGAGTCATATGTATGTACAACAGACAAGCACAAAGACTGACAAGTGACAACCCATTATATATTTACAAAGAGCAGAATTCAAAGGGAATTATAACACAAACCAAACAATTGAAACCTAACACACTTATGGATATCGACACGCACGCGACACCGTAAACTAACTACAAATTAAAGTGAACAGCCGAAAGGGAGAGACAGACATGCAGACAGACACACACAGGTCCCTGGGGGAGTGTTAGCTACAAAGCCCCTGAATACAGCCCTGGTATCAAACACGCCATAGCCTCTCCACCAATACCCCACGGCACAGAGACAACACGCAACTCACTGCCAAGTCTCAGAGCAGGCTGCAACGCCAGGCTCCGTTATCAACACGGAGTCGGTTTAAAAGGTCTGCGTGTACTATGGCAGAGCAACGAGAGTGCTAGGGATGTGGACCTGTGTGTTTTCTAACATCTTAGGCCTCAGAATGCGAGTGTATTTCAGAGTTTGTGTGTGTGTGTGTGTATGTATTTGTGTGTGTGTGTGTGTGTGTGTGTGTGTGTGGGTGTGTGTGTGTGTGTGTGTGTGTGTGTGTGTGTGTGTGTGTGTGTGTGTGTGTGTGTGTGTGTGTGTGTGTGTGTGTGTGTGTGTGTGTGTGTGTGTGTGTGTACCATTATGAAACCCAAGGCCCAATGCAGAAGGCAGTGTGTTAGTCTCCTGGTGCAACAGGGATTAATGTGAACCCTCGTCACTGTTTTAGAGGATCTGAACACAGCCACCGCTAACAACATCATAACAACATCATAACAACATCATAACAACAGCATAACAACATCATAAAACCTCCACATCATCAGAACTGTGTCGAGACTAACGCGACACCGACGCTTTTTCACTTGTTCTGTGTTTTTGTCCACAGCAAACAGGATTAATGAGAGAGCAAAAGTGAAATCCTTTTAAACATCGCACACTTTGCCAGAAAATAAGAGAAAGGCATTAGCTTACTCCCAGTTAGACAGACAGAGAGAGAGAGAGAG